>NC_056737.1:104008333-104075833 GCF_019279795.1 Protopterus annectens
TCAAAAGTTCATAACACAGGAAGGTTATACGTCTTGGTACATGAATCCAAAACGCAGAGAAAAAGCATTGTTAAGGTACTGCATTAATACTCAGAAAAAGTATGTTGGCAGGGAGCTCAGACCATCAACTCTGACAAGTGGTGGTAGTCTGAAATGGGACTGCACTCATCTAATATTTTAATATAATTTTATTTTACAGAAGTACTTTATGAGGTGTTCAGTAACTCTACAATTGTTTGCAGTCACCCCCCCCCAAAAAAGAAAAAAATGTTCACAGTCATTTCAGGCTTTCTGACTGAAATTAACTTAGCTGTATCCATACCTCTGAACTGACCAGATTTTTTTCAGAATGTCCATATTTTTGCCTTGTATTTCTGATCTGTTCATCATGAAATTTGTAGTTTTGTGCATGAATGCATGAATTCTGTTAATTCTAGCAACGTTCTAAGCTTATAAGAGCAATATTTAAAATCTATCTCTATCTTTGCCCCCCCCCCCCACTACTTTAGGCTTTGTCCGGATTTATTCCTGTAAAAGTATGAGAGGTATGGCTGTATCATATATTTAATATATAAAATCTCTAATACAGTATATTTAGGAACTGTGAACCATATAACTTGCACAATGTTCTAGACAAACTTTTACTATCCCACCCTGATGCATGCTTATTACATGGTCAAATATTTTGTGTCTCATGTAATTTATTGGCAGTTTGGGTATGCCATGCCTTTCTTTGATGACTGAATTATAATAGCATGGCCTTCAACTTCTCAGTATTTCAGTCTTTTAGGCAAAATGTTTATCTTGAGGTTCCATGATCTGCCTCTTCTGACAGTAGTACAGGTGGAAGTTACTAATCACATGGTAGCTGTGGATTAAAAGTAATCAAGGTCCCCGAAATGTCTGACCAACTTTATCATGGTAGTAGAAGGGCCATTTAGGTCCACCCCACACTTGAAAAAGATATACATATAGGCTCATTAACTTTCAGCTTCAGGCAAAATGGCCATTGTGGTTAGAATGTGTTGCGATTCTTCAAACAGTCTGCATCTAAATAAAAAAAAGGTTTATAATTTAAGTTTTAAAATGAAATTTGAGACCATTCTTATTCAGACATACACACACACACACACACACACACACACACACACACACACACACATGCTGAAGTGCAGTTGTGAAAACATTCTTTGTAAAGCAAAGCTGCACCTCTTTATACAATGTGTGGTGCTATGTTAAAGTCATATAGGATATAAATAAGTTTATTTACTGCCAGTACAAATTCCTGCTATTTCTGCAAAAGAAACATTTAACAAAATGCAAGCATCTAGTTATTGTGAAGTTCTGAACAATTCAGTCTTCAAAGTGCTATCTTTTGATGTCTGTTCATTGTGTTTTTTGCTGTGATACTAAGATATCAAAATCAGTAATATTTATTTTGAAAAATATATATCAAGAAAAATGTATTTGTATTAATAACTGCTTTGCAGCTGTAAACATATATAATAGGTATAACTGAAAGATGAATCATAACATAGGTCCATAGAATCCAAAAAGGGAAGGAAGAACATCTTGAACTTCAGAGTGTGTGTGTGTGTGTGTGTGTGTGTGTGTGTGTGTGTGTGCGTGTGTGTGTGTGTGTGTGTGTGTGTGTGTGTGTGTGTGTGTGTTTACGTGCATAGATGTGTGTGCCTGTGAGAGAGAGGAAGTACAGTGGGGGCATAGCTTGCACACTGAATGATCCTTATCTGGGCCAAGCTGAGGGTAAATTGCTTTAATAATGGGTGATAGATCTACACAACTGCATTTGTCCTTGGATGGCAGAAAATGACACTAGGAAGACAGAAGGGGCAAGACAGGTGGAAGGAGTGGGAGGGGGGTAGAGAAATTCTCCACAGCTGTCTAGAGATTAGCTATGTGTCTGGTCAGACTTAAGAGGCTTCATGGCCTCATTTCATTGCCCTCATTCCATGCTCACTTAATTTAGCAGGAGGCAATTTGCTTTTTATTGTGTTTGTTTTTTTCTTGCTAATGTGACAGAAACATGAAAAAACATCAACAATGTAATAAAATTAAATATACACATATTTATGCAGTTAAAAATCTGACTGTAGTTTATGACTGTTCACAGAAATTAGTAGTAGCTGATGCAGTTTTTTATTAACATTTTTTTTTAAATTTCAGTACCATTTTTAAGTCATCTTTTCTAAATGATATCATGCTCCACATATACCCTTTTGTTTGGGAGGAGGGAGAACTAAGTACGAATATAAGTTTAAGCACTGGTAAAAGTTTTAATTTCTGTAACCTAGTCAAATGATCTTCTTCAGGTGTTCTGAACTGCATTTTATATGAGTAGTTATAATTCAGACAATGTCTAATTTCTATACATGCCTGAAATAGTAATATTTTTACTTGTAATGTTTGGCCAGGCAAAATGAATAAATGCTAGTAAACATTGTGCTCAGGTTCAGTTCTTTCAGATGTGGAGGTGTAGCACGGATCCCTTTTATTTACGTGATCATGTTAGTATCAGTGTTGATGATAAAAACCTGTTATTCTATCAGAAAATTAATTGGGATTGGTTTTAATTGGGGTACTTCATATTAAACAGATTCATACATGTTTTAATGTTCTGAACTGAACATTCTGTCAGAATTTAATATACGCTATACTCACTGTAGTAAAAAAGTACAAAAATGAAATACAGAAAAAAAATTAAGCTTGAAGAAAGGGGTTCATTGCCCCTTTGTCTCCATTTGTTTTAAGTATGACTGAGTCACTTAACCTGATATCATACTAAAAAGGCATTTCCCAACCAGCTGACCAACGAATAAAGAAAAAAAATGCAATTTAAATTTTGTGTCTAAATTTCATTAACTAATGAAAAGCATGCCTTTAGATTATACAGTTCTCTTAAAAATTATTTAAATGTAGTGTTGTGTAATTTGTTATATTTTATATGAAACTGAAAGGTGATGACCTCCTGTGCATTTTGTCTCCTTTTCTTCATAGGGTGTCATGGTTGGTATGGGTCAGAAAGATTCTTATGTAGGTGATGAAGCCCAGAGCAAGAGAGGTATCCTGACATTGAAGTACCCCATTGAACATGGCATCATCACCAACTGGGATGATATGGAAAAAATCTGGCATCACACCTTCTACAATGAGCTGCGTGTAGCCCCTGAGGAACACCCCACCCTGCTCACAGAGGCTCCACTGAACCCCAAGGCCAACCGTGAGAAGATGACACAGATTATGTTTGAGACCTTCAACGTTCCAGCCATGTATGTGGCCATTCAGGCTGTGTTGTCCCTATATGCCTCAGGCCGTACTACAGGTAATTATACTGATTACATAAATAACTGACTTTTCAATTTTACAGGGGATAAAGCTAATTATTTAGTAATTAGGCAAAGATGATGCATGCATTGTGACTTGAAAGAATGTAAAAACTAAAACAATCACACTTAATCATTTTAGTACAATATGTCAAAAAAATTGGCCCCAGAAGTTATACTAATTTTATTATGCAAAGCTTTAAGAAAATAGCACACAGTTACATGTTACCATAGCTTAGCTCAACATGTAAGATCATCTTCAGGCTCAAAGTAGAGTCTAAAAAAAATAATTAATAAGACAGGGGGAATCAGTTTAACAAAAAATGATTTTTAATTTAGTTTTAGGAAGTGGACTTCAGTTAGTTATGTCTCATTAAATTTCTGACCACCTCCCTGCCAGGACACCTGCCCTGATTAGCAAAGAGTGAACTAGCTAATCAGAACTGTAGTTTGTAAACTTGTTGTAAAAAAAAAAAATGACAGCATTGCCTATCAAGAATATATTTATTTACATTTTTCTGAACTAGAGTGGGTGTACATGCTGTTTACCTGTATTTATTTTTATACCATTTTTGTCCCTCTAATCTTATAAGCCAAAAGACACAGTGCAAGAGCGAAGCAAGGCTGCAGGCAATACGTAGCATTCGAGTATACAAATCAATTCAGTCAGGCATCCGCATTCAGCATGCAGTATAAACCAGCACCAGCAGAGAGACTCATAAACTCATAAAATAAGTTTATTGGCCAAAACAAACATGGTAAGCGCTTGAAGCCTTCTAGGTGAAAGCGCTTACCATGTTCGTTTTGGCCAATAAACTTATTTTATGAGTTTATGAATCTCTCTGCTGGTGCTGGTTTATACTGCATGCTGAATGCGGATGCCTGACTGAATTGATTTGTATACTCAAATGCTACGTATTGCCTGCAGCCTTGCTTCGCTGTTGCACTGTGTCTTTTGGCTTATAAGATTATTCAGGATTGTGTGTGCTAAGAGCTTTCACTCTGTGGGAGTGTTTTTACTTTTGGATTTTTGTCCCTCTGCTTACTGACAATCCATTCCATATATTCACCAACTTATTTCTCATTTTTGGGGTAAGAGCTGATTATTACTGGACTGTCATTCAGGCAGCCATTAATGATGGATGCTTTTTTCCCATGGTCTATATGCTAGCCCTTACAATGGCCTGACATAGGGAACTCCCATATATTACTTTGACAGTGGTACACAGGCTTCCATGCACTCACTGAAATGCAGCTGCTTGGACTGTTTATCTCTTGGCTGGCTTGGACATCATGGACTATTGAGCTGCATGCTGAATCTCCTGCCTGTGTTTGTGCAGGCCACTCATGTACCAGGTCATTTGGCACCATTCTTTTAAGTAACATGGTAATTGCAGATATATGCTGTTCTGTTTTGCCTATTACTCTCAGTGTGGTCTAATGCTTACTCCTGTTTTCATAGGTATTGTTCTGGATTCTGGTGATGGTGTTACCCACAATGTGCCAATCTATGAAGGTTATGCTCTGCCCCATGCCATCATGCGTCTGGATCTGGCTGGTAGGGATCTGACTGACTACCTCATGAAGATTCTTACTGAGCGTGGTTACTCCTTTGTGACAACAGGTACATGTTCCTCTACTTTCCACAGATTATTTGGTGCTGTGTTAACTAACCAATGTAGTCTCTGAGGTAGTCATTTTCATTTTGTGCTAACTTCTGTCTTACTTGGCTTTCTACAGCTGAAAGGGAAATTGTCCGTGACATCAAGGAGAAGCTGTGTTATGTAGCCTTGGACTTTGAGAATGAAATGGCCACTGCAGCTTCTTCCTCTTCTCTGGAGAAGAGCTATGAATTGCCTGATGGTCAGGTTATCACTATTGGTAATGAACGTTTCCGCTGCCCTGAGACCCTCTTCCAGCCATCTTTCATTGGTGAGTTTCATGATTATATAAGACTAGCATTTCTTTTCTGTTTGAGTTTTATTCTGCGTAATATTTATATAGCTTTAAAATATAAACATACTTTGTAAAAAAAGTGCTGAAATAATGTAGTAAATGCAGTAGTTTAGTTGCCATAATTTGTTTCAAAACTATATTTTTGTGTGTCCTGCAATAACAAAAATGTTATAGGCTAAACATTAAGGAAAACTACTGCCATGTGTTTTTGTTAATAAAATTAAATAAGGGTAGATAGTATATAATAGTGAGGGTAAACTAACCAAATATCTCTGCTTTGAAAAAAAACTTTTTATATTGCAATGGGAAGGTATAGTACTTGGCAGTTTACGTCTGTATCTGATATTACAAATATTTAACTATGAAGAACAGTCTTATTACAGAATGCATAAAAAGACATTTTAAAATGCTGCATTTCACACTTGTGCTGTAAAAATGTAGAAAACAGTTACTTTTAGATGTGTGTTACTCCCCATTGCTTACTAATTTGTTAACTTTGATGTTAAGGGCCATATCATGTCAGTAATACTTACTGATTACGCACATTCTAATGAAGTAGAATTGTGTTTCATTCACCTCTGTAATCCCATTTAATCTCATTTAATTTGCTGTTTTCACTGCCATAAATGGACCTTTTGGAATTTTGTAGAAAAAGCTCAAAGCACTGCACGTCACAAAGTACATAAAGTTACAATATAGATGAAGATAAAAGCATTAAAATGAAATTTGTTTAATTTGTGTTTATAATGAAAGTGCTAAATATTATTTTTAATTCAGGATAATAACCAGAAATTACATTTAAAAATCATGTATAATT
Source organism: Protopterus annectens (assembly GCF_019279795.1). Classification (NCBI taxonomy): domain Eukaryota; kingdom Metazoa; phylum Chordata; order Ceratodontiformes; family Protopteridae; genus Protopterus; species Protopterus annectens. The sequence continues at coordinate 104,014,448 of NC_056737.1, forward strand.
TCCAAGTTTAATCTCAAGAAAACCGAATTTCATTTGTTTCATGAATTATAAATTTGAGTCTCTGGATTTTACTGCAACTTTATGTTACTCTAGACAGGAGTTACTAGGAGCCAGCTTGATCTAACCAGTAGTATGTATCAGAAACGGATTAGGGATAGTGGTCATTTTGTTGCTTTGTCATAGTATTGCAGTTTGACTCTGGGTTTAGGCTTGCTGTCCATATGCTGCATTTGCTTTCCAACAGGCTGTCTGATATAACTGTAGTTTCTTATGGAAGTCTGTGAGGAGAGTTCCACAACTTACAGATGTGCTTTACTTCTCATTTTAGGTATGGAATCTGCTGGTATTCATGAGACCACATACAATAGCATTATGAAGTGCGACATTGATATCCGTAAGGACCTGTATGCCAACAATGTACTGTCTGGAGGTACCACAATGTACCCTGGTATTGCTGACCGCATGCAGAAGGAAATCACTGCCCTGGCTCCCAGCACAATGAAGATCAAGGTGAGTCTAATGTGGTTACCAAAGAAAGCTGTTCACCTTCTCACAGTACCTTGACACAGAGAGTCCAAGAATCTGAGCTGTGACTTTGTCATTAGAGCATGTGATTCTTGGTATCACTTTTAGTCTTAGGACAATGCTTAGGACAGGTTGTCTGCTTCACAAAATAAATTATGTTTTTGGACTCTTGTTCACTGAAACATGGTTATTACTGTCATTGATTCAGAGTCCGTTCAATCAGCTGACTAATAAACTGCATCCTGTAGACTGTTTTTTTTTCATAGCCTTCATCTGTATCATCTGCAAGTCATTTAAGTAGGTGCACTGTTGTAAATAACTGCTGTAAACAGGTAGTTATGCCTTTTGGGTCTGAATCTACTAACAGATAATAAGTGAGCAACAAATCTGACAAAATTTTGGATACCGTTGTCATCATTAAAAGTATGTTTGCAAAATGCAATTTGGTCTTTAATGGTGTACCAAATGCACAGTGGTAGATGGTTTTGTTTCTGCATAATGGAGTTCATTTAGCACAGCAAGAGATATATAGTTTATATTATATGACAACAAATATGTTTTGCAGTCTGCAGGTAGTGTGTAGAGTACCTTGTGCATTGCTTGTTACGGGTCATTTACCGGGATTTATCTTTCTCTTCTCTTATAGATCATTGCACCACCTGAGCGTAAATACTCCGTATGGATTGGTGGTTCTATCCTGGCTTCCTTGTCCACCTTCCAGCAGATGTGGATCAGCAAGCAGGAATACGATGAGGCTGGCCCATCCATCGTCCACCGTAAATGCTTCTAAGCATTTTCGTCGTAACTTACCTCCATCTCAGGATGAGGAGATTTCTGCGTTTTGGCATCTGCAGGCAGTTTTTCTTGAACTCTCTTCATTGTACAGTTTGTTTACACACATGTGCAATTTATATGTGGCTAAATATTTATTAATTTATAAATAAACAAGACCCGGGACTTGCAATGTATTGGTGTTCATATGTCTTTTATTTTCAACAATTGATGCAGTATCTTTCAACCATTTATACAAAGATCTCTTAAGGTCAACATCATATTCTCTTTTATGTTGTTTCACCTGTTGTTATACCCCTTACCATCTGATCTTGCCAGTTGTTGTAAGTACAGGAAAGCTCCGGATTGCTTACATGGTGAGACCTATTTGTTTCACGTTTAGTTGATAAAACCTTTTTATTTCAAAAGTTCTCAAAATATTTTAACTGATCAGCTGGATTGTGCCAGACAATTCCAAATGTACTCTAAATAAAGATGTATGAAAAATATCCAAAAAGCAAATGATATATATGAAATGCAGCAGCATAAGAAGAAAACACAAAGATGGGTAAAAAACAAAACAGAAGAAAAAAACAGATTATTCCATGTAGATATGGAAACAAATGTAGCTCAGCATATGGAATATTCCAACAAAAAGTAGGATGAGTAATATATTCAAATGTAAATAAACAATAATACAATGAATTAAAAGTAGCCTGACTTGAAGATGATTACAGTAGGATTAACTTGATTATTAGCTGTGCAAAGTTTCCACACATGTGTTAACTGAAATATACAAGGAATGCATTGTGTGTGTGTGTGTGTGTGTGTGTGTGTGTGTGTGTGTGTGTGTGTGTGTGTGTGTGTGTGTGTGTGTGTGTGTGTGTGCGTATGATGATTTCAGAATTTGAGGGAAGTTTGGAGTCCTTTCCATAGCTGGAATGAAAGCTCACTATGAGAATTCAAATCATTGTAGTACCAGAGGCACATAGCATAATGTTTGTTCCCTCTCACATAATCCCCTCTTTCTGCTGGACTTGTCTTATGTCGCCTCTGACTGTATCCATTCAGCCCATACATTCCTTCAGGGCAAGGGAGGTATCCTCATGGTGTAGGAGATTCTTACGAGTCATTCATTCCCTCAGGGCAAAGGCAGGTATCCTCAGGGTGTGGGAAATTGTTTCAATTCATTCATTCATTCATTCATTCATTCCTTCAGGATAAGAACAGGTATCCTCAGGTTATGCAAGGGTCTGAGTGTCATTTTGCTTCTGTCTTGGAAGCCCTCTCAACTCAGTTGTTCCCTCTCTGTTAAGAGTCATGTGGTAGGGAGTAGGACAGCTTTCAGTTCCAGTGGAATGGCCTGCCCACTTTACACTGTGGCTAGAGACCTTCAGTGGTTCCCTCGAGCTCCACATGTTGCAACTCTCAGGGAGCATGTGTGCTGCTATGCTCACTATTCCTGGTGTTTGTGGTGTGCAGCTCTGTAGTGTGTTCTCAGCAGGGTTTAATCCACAGGTATAACATCTGACGTTCCTACTAGATGTCACCAAATGGTAAACCAAAGGCACTTCTGTCCCACAAGATGGACAGGCTGACAATGACTACTCGGTGCCATCCTCTTGAGCATTACCTCTCCAGCACCTGAACCACTAACTGAATGGGTCATCAGAGTTGAAGTTAGGGCTTCATCCCTCTGTAGCATGGGGCAAACATATGAATCATGTTTCTTTTTATGTTTTCAGTTGTTTTGATATTAAACAGCTTTTGTGGCTAATGCTTTTGCACTCTTTCAGCCTTTCTGTAGAGATAATGCTTCATCACATCCCTGTAGTTATTTCCTTTCTTTCCCATTTGAGTGGCTCCTGTTCTGTTAAAAATGTGCAGGCAGCTTTGTATCAGATACCTGCACATGAAAGAGATATTCTGCTCCACCAACCCAGACAGAGACGCAGGCACAGATGCAGAGACACATGCACACACACACACACACACACACACACACACACACACACACACACACACACACACACACACACACACACACACACACACACACACACACATCTCTGGGAATTTCACACTGAGCCTTCCCTAACACCCTTCATGCTTTGTTTTCTGGATTTCTTCCAGCTAGAATTTTACAAAATCTGAAAAATTTGTGACTAACGTGACTTAGTTCTGGGCCTTCAACTATTGTGTTCACAGGAACTATTACAGCAACAGTTTAGGCCTGCCCTTTGAACAGACACTGATAATAGTAATCTGCCATCATGCCTACTTCTGTATATCCATACCTTGAAACTTTCTATCAGCATGTAATCAGCATGTAATTGATCATACTGCACTGAGGTGTGGCCTAATTGTATTCCCCAGCTGATGCTTAGATTTTAATGTTCCTGTATCTGGGTGTATAAATTTAATATCCTTACTTCTTCAGATTACAGTTACTTTGTCTTGGGATATCTGTCTAATTCTTCTACTTTTTTTTAGTAATTATTTCAGGGTCCCAATGCTGTCTATAGATTCCCAGACTTGCTCCCTGAGTGCAATGAATAATCACATATTTGAAAACAAAATCCTATCTATTAGGTTTACGTTGAGATCAAAGATGTTGGCTGGCGGGGTTGGGATGTATCACATTCTTGTCAAGGTCTACCAATTCCATGGAGATGATACAGCTCAACATGTGTGAGGAAGGAATATAAGGATATATAAATCACAGTTGTCACACTTTAACAAGTTGTTCAGTTACACTGGATGTTGCTGTTAGCAATGGAGGGAAGGCATCTGAAGGAACGGAAGCTTATTCACATCTTACAGCCTCCATCATATGGGGACTGAAATTAAGTGATTAAATATTTAAAGTGCTACACAAGAATATATTTAAATTAGCAAAAATAAGGGAGGACAGTGTAGGACACATGTAACATTTATGCTTGTCCTAAAATTTGTCAGGGTACTTGAGGAAAAAAAAGTCACAGAAAGTCAAGAGGCAAGTGGAAGGGAAATGGGAAAGTCTTAGGCAGTTAGAAAAAGAAGGCCGAAAACAAACAGTGGGAGTAAGTAATATGTTTAGGGTTAGACTAGCACTGACTGGGGTCTACGTAAGGACAGTTTGATTAGTGACTTGGGCATTTGATGGAGCTGAAAGGGGTTGATTGGTCTGCCCATCCTGCAGGGTCTGGATGAAGTGGACCCATCTGCCCACTGCCACAATCCTTCAAAAAAGGGGTGGTCATCACCTGACATGAGAGTATTATGCTCATAAAACCACTGCTTTGGGGTAGCATTGAACTTTGATGCTCAGAACAGAAGCATGCACTCACATAGGGAAGGGATGCAAGCATAAGTCGGTCACACCCCATTGCCCAGTGATGGTGCTAGGCAGTTAAAAAGACCCTCATTGCTGTGATGCTGCTAAGGACATAAAGTACCCTCATAGCTGCATAAATGATGCCCCCTCCTCATAATTGTTCCTCTAATCGTGGGAGAAATTCCTGATTAAGGAATGAATGGGTTGTGTCCATCGGGGTGCAGGTTTGATAGCTGTCAGGCATGGGGGCAAAAATAAAATAAAAAAAAAGAAGAAGACGAAATAAGGATGAGAAAGTCTTTCAGTTTTCAAACTGTAACAATCTTATAATATATCAATAAATCCCAGACTTGGTTACATTTCTGGAAGTGGCAATCCAAGCAATTTTGCAATAAACAACAAGCAATGAAACTAAAAAAGGGGTACCACCTTACTTAACATATATATATATATATATATATATATATATATATATATGTGTATATATTAAAGAAGAGCTTTTGATGGTATGTGCTTCTGTGTGTTCCCCTAACATCACAATATAACAATTCCCTAACTTTGTTAACACAATGACTGCCCAGCCATAATGAAATAATAAATGTCACAGAAAAAAAAACTATTAGTGCCCATAATTTACAGTGTACATTCCACTGTTCACTACAATATATTCAAACTACACCTGCAGTTCAGTAAACCAAATCCAATATAAGCCTTCAAACCCCACAAAAAGAAAAGAAAAAAAATGCAAAAAACAAACAAACTAACAAAAAAAAGCAACTTAAAGCCACATTCAGCATCAAACAAACTACTGGAGCTCGACAGTATAGAAACTAAGAAAAAAACACATTCAGTTATACAGGTGCATAGTATTAATTGTCCCCATATTACCATCGTTAACAAAACTCAACTAATTTGATGTGTTCCCCAGTATAGTGTGCCCCACTTCCTGCTTCTGCAACTGCGACATGTACTTTAGCTGTATTTAAGCTCTGTTTTGGTCTTTGTTCATTTCTTTTTTGAGGCTATCAGTATATTTTACAGTTTGGTTTTGGATACAGATTTGATATAAAGAAGATACAAATAGTGATAAACATAACATAAAATATATGTTAATAAAAGGATGAAACAAAACCATAATCACATGGATGATAAACCTTGTGGTAACTAGAAAATAAATTCCATGGTCATACCTACATGACCCAAGAGTGACTTCCAGTGTCCTTATCTCTAGTTACACCAGGCATAATGAACCTGAGTTTGCCAGATCCAGCTGCCCAAAATGGAGTATAATGCATATGAGTAATTTTTCCCCAAGATATAGAAAATAATTTTGATTAGATTATATGGAATGGGGGTGGGGGTGCTCTCCCCCAGCAGGAGAGATTTTCTAATAATGCTTTTAAGTTTTGTGTACCACTTTGTCCATTAGATTGTGAAAATGTCATTTGGCAGACTCACTTTCATTAAATGGTACTGTAATGATTTCACATCCACCCCATATAGAATGTTGACTCCTGTATTACTTTGCCCACTGAGTGATGTAGGCATCTTTGTACTTCTGGAGCAACTGCCACACTGAAATATAATGAAGGAGCATGCTTTCTCTATCATAACATATTCATTCATAACCTTCACATTTATCAGAATGTGGCCATAGACATGAAAGAGAGGAACTGTGTCATTTATTGACTTATCTTCCAGAGAAGCTGACTTCCTTCACATGGTAGGTGTGGGTAACATGGTGCACCCCACAGTCACATATTAAGTACATAAAATTATCAGTGTGGGTGACATGATACACCCCACAGTCACATCTTAAATATCATGCAGACAAACTTCAGTCCACTCAACAAATACAACTTAAACCACTAATCAGTAATACGTATCTGTTCAGAGGTTCATAAGTTTATAACTAGTTACTAGGCAATAAGCCTACAGACCATTTTTAGCCTGACCACAATATACAACATCAAGCATTTCCTTCCTCCTTGAGGTGGGACTCTTGACATACACCTGGTGAGAATTTGTGAATGTCCATCAAATTGCCAAGGTTGTTCTTGAATGTAGTAACAATACTATTCCCGGGATTCATGAAACTTGTCGCAAGGCCGGCATAAGGCTTGCGCCGGCCGTGCGGCGTATATAAGGAATAGTCACTCCATATGCATATTAATGAAGGCGCGCAGCCACCACAGCCAAGTGCATAGGAAACATGCGCGAGTGCATGGGGCGTATCGAAGTTGCACATGGAGGCATGTCAATGTCGGCTGTCGATGAGCAACCTAAACTGCTGAATATTATATTCCACCTGCAATAGTAATTGCACCTATCAGTGTCTGTGGATACTGAAACATATGCAAAGCATGCAAGATAGTCCCTGCGAACAGAAATGAAGAAGCAAACACAAATGCACGGTAGGGAATAATGGGTCCCTACCCTTGAACAAATGACATGAAAACCGTGTGCCCGTAGTCCAACGTAGTGTTGATAGCTATACCATGTGGAAGTGAAAGGTATCATATGTTAGCGCGCCGCCAGTAGGTAAATCCAGCCCAATGGAGAGGGTCACCAGCTGACCCATAATGTGAGGGAGGGTACATAGCTTTGCAGATGTGTCCATAACAAAATACACGAGGAGAAATGTAGATATATGTAGTGACCGTATGTCCGAATCATATCCCACAAGGCATGTAATAGTCACATACAAAAGGTATGTCCGTATTTCTCATACCAAATGTGATAGGAAATAGAATAGGCATGTAAACGAAACAGAAGGAGCATATAAACAGCTACAACAATAAGGGCACATGTAGGCCAAAAGGAACAGTATGATCTGTACAGTCGACTAAGATTACCACCTGTCCCACTTTGTGAGCGACAGTCCCTCTGTGGGCAGATGTGTCCTGACACAAACTTGTAAAAATGGCAAATGTCCAGAGATTATAGGGCATAATTATTCCGTAGACGTCATGTAATAGTTGCATTAAACAGTTTTTCACTGAACGCATATTACATAAATGTCATAAGAAACAGAATAAGACACCGAAATGCTACAAGAATAAGCTTAGATATAGGCAAGAATTGTAAGTTTTATCTGCCGGACTGACCGTGGGTATGTGTTGGCCTGTAAAATGTGCTGTGTTCACAGCAAATGTCACACTGTGGCCAATTGAAAAGGTGGAAACACAACCGTCGACTGTGGGGAGGCATTGTCCACAACAGTCGGACATGTGTAAGGAATAGCTTGGACATAGGAAAAGGTGCCATCCTACCAATGAGTACAATAGGCTGGCAAAATCCGGAAGTCAGCGGTATAATCCAAACTTGTATGTGATAGAGTCAACTGGGTAGTACCCGGGTATACCAACCAAGTAATGAAAGTGAAGTATGGGCGTGTACCTATGTGCGTGAGGTATAGTATGTGGAAAGCAAACATGGCAGGGTAGTCCACACAACCATAAAGGTACCTGACACATGTAGGGTAGTCAATGTGTTATTCTGGCCGTGTCATGGGCCAACAACCAAAGTAGTGATCTATGGGGTGTGATGAATTTGAGTGTGAGGGGTGGGTGGGTAATGGTAAAATCCTCAAAGGCAATACTGTGTCATATGCAGAAAAGGTAAACTGGAGGTGTACGAGGGGGCAGCGGGTGAAGTGGAAAGAAACACAAACACATGTAGAAATAGCTGCAAGACAAGCAGACAGGCCATAGTGTAGAGCACAATCACACAAACATATGAATATGGAAATGTGTGATACAAATGTATAGATATGTCACCGTCACATACCCACAGATGGGTCTTGATGGAACTGGCCATAACAAACGCAACACACCTGGATGCATAATGGCCTACCCAGCATACCCTCGACATCACACAACCCGCCTCCATAACAGAACGTCCACCAAATCCAGCCATACTTGGCCTACTTCGTTGCAGACACAGCTACACACAGTGACCCCTATGCATATGTAGTGGGTATTGTCACCCTAGACAGTGTCAGGATTGCAAACCATGTATCCCCTGCATGTAAAACCCCCTGCACATTTTCGTAAAGCCACAAAAATCTTCTGTATCTGACTTGTTTTGGTCTTGTCCAATTTTTGGGATATCCCTCATGGGATAACCAACCTGTGTAAATAGTAGAATGGGTATGACGACATGATGTCCAATCCTGTATATATCTGGAAACAAGTCAGAACGTGCAGTGGAGGTCCATGACACTGTCCAGCCCTAAGTGGGCATGCATAACCTACTACCCAGGATAAAATATCTTCCCGTGATGCACATGTCCCGACGCGAATAGGAGGGAGAATATAATGCACGCATTCGCATAGTGGCAAACGGCATGAGGGTGAGGAAGACACTGATGTAAACAGGTTAACCCTGATCAAGTGTGAGGGACACTGACTGTGTGCAGGCGTGACCGACCATACCTGTCAACCTGTGTGAGCAAAATATCTGGACAGACCCATGAATACAAGTGAGACAAAGGTCCAAAAACAGGGACAATTTCTAAAGATAGCTCTTAGAAACATAGAAATATGATAGAATAACAGTTTGCACATTGGCATTAATGTCCGGAGTATGAAGTCTGAAACGCAACTGTCTGTCAGCACGTTCCGACTTCAGTCTTTAATGATGAGCTACTGCTGTGCCAGAACACAACAGCATATTACAGATGTCCATACCATACCACTCAACTGTCCAGATATTCACAGAATGACCAGAGTTTTGCCTCATATTGTTGTAGTGTGCCTCCGACAATCTGCACCAGTCTGGTAAATAGCTGAGGATTGATGTCACTAAATAATGAGAAATATCTTGAGTTTAAGACTCCACATCCTTCAGAAAAGTCATGCTAATGCAAAACCTAGTATTCTATCAATGTTCTAAGCTTGTAAGAGCAATAGTTAAAATGTGTCCCTATTTGTCCCCCCATCATGTAGGTTTTGCGCAGATTTGGTACTCTAAGAGGTTGAGAGGTATGATCCATACATATTTACAGTAACAACCCTTCACATTTGTGTAATGTACAACTGCATACCTGTAGTCACTTCATGTCCAAAATAATAATCCCCGTATGACTGAATACAGGTAATAGTCAAATGTGAATGGGAACACCCCTCACCGTGGAGTATGGACTGTAACAGCCCCACCCATAATATGTATTGCCAACAGAATAAGTTGCTGACAGGTGCCCAAACACATGTGTCTATAAACACAGGTAAAAATTCATAATAGGGAGAAACTCCCTGTCCATATGCTTCATCTGACATGTGAACTCAGCCAGGGAAGTTCCGTTCACCAGGCGGACAAGCCTAAACCCAGATCACTACATGAACACCCTGACAATCAAAGACCTGTATGTGCCAGGACTAAATGCCTTGGTGTTCTGCATATCCTTGGAGTGATTAACAATGGAGCTGGGGTCCACAGCAGTAGGCAATAGGGAATGTGTAATATGTAGTACCGCGTTTTTCCCAGCAGGAGAATGGATGCCTGTGTTGTAAGTGAAGCGGTGAGGTGTATGTTGATGTAGCTAAGTACTATGGGTATGCATATCAATGAGGCAGAACACCAATAGAATAGTGGTTCCAGCATCCGGCCAACGTGAATGCAGTCCCGGTTGATCTACGACCACTGCACATATAACTTTAAAGTGTAATGAATGCATTCGTGCTGTACACACATTTAAATATGTAAAGGTGAACGTGTGTTTTGCATCAGTCCGTAAACCGGAATACAGATATGTAACTGTTACGGTCAGAATTATGAAAGGCCACGTAAGCACAAATATCTATTAAACATATGTAACCCACAATAAGGCTATGCAAGTGCGCCTGCGCGTGTGTAATCCGCTCAAAGCATAGCAAATGAATGCTGTTTTCTCCACATTATATATACATGGCTCATACCTGTTAACCCCATAAAGTACGAAACTGGACAAAGCCATGAAAACAACTGGTACAAATAGGGACAATCCCCAGATATTGCCCTAACAAACATAGAAAGTGGATAGAATAACAGGTGTGTCACTAGCATGGATTCTCTGAAGGGTATGAAGTCGTGACCTGAAATGGTTGTCATTATTTACCAACGTCAGTCTTTAATGATATGCCACTAAATTGCCAGATAGATACAAGGTTATGAAAAACGGACCAAAGATAAGAGGCAAACAGCTGTACATTCAGCGAAAATCTGTACAGTTGAAAGTTATGATATGGATATATATATATATATATATATATATATATATATATATATATATACACATATATCCACAGACTTAAACCAAAGCAAATTATGAAATGAGGAATGTACAGACATATGTATATATGTACATATATATATCTATACACACACGACACATGAATAGATATATACACAACAAACATATATCCCTGTAGATATAACACTTGTACTTTATTAGGTCACGGTATAGCTATTATGGATAGACAGACAGACATGCATGAAAGGTGAATACACTGCTGCTTTCCAAACCATTGCCCGGAAAGTACCAGTGTGACAGGGCCTGCAAGTTCTACATGTTAAACATGAATATAGGTGTCCTTTGCAGGACTCCAAAAATTGATCCCGTATGAAGTGCGAACCATCATCGATGCAAAAGACGTCACAGCTGCAACTACGATATAGCTGTACATGCAACAGTAGCAGGTGCAAGGGTAATAACACATGGGTCAATAGAATGAATGACGTATGACCTGATATCCAGAGAGTGGGGAGTGCTTAGAAGTGTCTTCACACTTTATTATCGCTCACATTAAAAATGTATAATGGGTACTGTGGAGGGGTGTCAGGTATGGGAATCATGGGTATGCAGAAATGGGCCTAGGTGTTGGTTGGCACAGATCTATTAGGTACGCTCCATGGGAGTGATCAATATACCTATGTGGGTATAGCACACGCCTATATTCTCCAAAATGGTTCAATCCATCTACTGGATATTGTGTAAACCATTGGGTAAGACATAGGGACCTATATCATTGTCATGTAGGCGATTATCATGGATGGACATGCGTACGACCAAGATAGTAACCATACCTGCCAAACTTTCAGAATAGTACATGAAATACAAATAGGGACTATATTAAATATACCCCAGACAAAGTCAGAACATTGATAGAATAATGGCGTAGTCAGGAATATGAATGTTATGAGGGTTAGTAATCAAGAAATAGAAATGTCAGTCATTATTACCTAACCTCACAGTCTGTCATGCCTTGCCAGCAATTTACCAGAAAGGCACATTATTATGACAAATGTAACAAAATCATAGGTCAAACCTCGGGGCGTTTACCCATAATGTGTACAGGTGAGAGGTATGAAGGTAACCCGTCCTAAATAAATGTACAGAACTAGTGATACTAGGTGGACAAGTGAGAAGAAAGACGTCAGGACAAATGACAAAACATGTACAAGTCAAAAGCATGTACTTCGACAGATGTGAATGACAACGTATGCCTTGTGAAAGTCAATGTGGAAGGTTAATAGACTCAAAAGACATGTGTCCCTCAGGGTGTCATGCACTGTCACCGATACAGTGTCCAGTCCCCCATACTCGTATGTGAGCTTTGCCACTGACGGAAAGCGCAAATACCGGCGTACACATAAGGTACACGATAGAATAATTAGTGTGGATAAGCACCTGTTGGCCTTTGTGAGGAATACAATCCTCTGAGTGGGTGTGTCCTGCAATAGGAATGTAATGGCATCTGGCCTGTGATGGCACCATATATTGTGTGTATTGGTGTAAGAAAATTTATATCCTATATCAGAAACATACTTCGCAACTGTACAGATTTTCGCAGAATGTGCAGATGTTTGCCTCATATGTTTGGTGTGTTCCTCTTACAATCTGTACCTTTCTAGCAAATACCTGAGAACTGAAGTAATTAAATAATGACAAACATTTGACCACAAGACCCCAAATCCTTCAGAAAAGTCATACTAATGCAAAACCTATTATTCTGTCAACTATCTACATTTGTAAGAGCAATATTTAAAATCTGCCCCTATTTGTCCCCCCATCATGTTAGGCTTTTTACAGCTTTTTTGCTTTGCTCTAGGAGGTTGAGAGGTATGATCAGAAACAGATACATGTCTGAGGAAACAGCATTATCGACTGCAAGATAACTCAGAAGGTATAAAAAGCTCTGCAATAGGAAGTTCAGTATTGGCCACAGGTATGTGCTGCCATGTCAAATGACACAGCAGTCTACATGAAGTACCTATAGGGCTATCACCTTTACCAATGATGACAGTGGGACATACCCACAGCCATGAATACACCACAAATAGACATAGCACACAGCAAAGCCTAGGCCATGATACATGAAGCCTCCGGCGTGTATGAGTTGAGTGAGAGTACAGCAAGGAAAGATGACTGCCAGGCTATTCAGCAAACACCTGCAGGGGCGTGCAAGACCGCCCGTAACATGAACATTGCACGGACAATGTTGGGATTTGCAACATACCCCATTTGTATGTGAAAGCTATGCAAATGATGTAAATATGCGATACATGAAACAGTAAGCTGTTCATGCAAGAGCAGAGTTATGTGCAGAAATGTACCCGGATGTTAGGCGACTAAGGTTCTGCACGTTGCTAAACGGAGCAATGACAGCTGCAAATACTGTATGAATACAGTCGAAGAAGCATGCCAATGTCCAAATCCAAGGCCAGTGGCATTATTGTCCATTGGATATCAATAAAACAGCAGTTGTCCTCCCCCGATCTCCGATGTGGAAGTGTAGCGCAGCGCCACCAGAACGCGCTGCACTTCAAAACAAGTCAAATATGTATAATATACATACAAAATGTAGGTTTAGTTATATGTCAGTACGCCATGCAGATGAATGGCAAGCTGGAGACAACATGGCTACTGCGTACTGGTTGTTATGTGTGGAAGCGCTCTGTCAGAGGTGTAACGAAGCATTTGTAGGCAATCTGATGCAAGTGAGGCTGAGGATAGTAAATCACAACATGTCATGGCATATGGGCCAAGCCTATACAGTGTAGTGTAGGATAAGGGGACTATTAGAGTAGAAGATAGGTGACAACATGAGTGTGTATGTATAAAACACTGTAATCTCACCGGAGCAGTGTCACATGTTTGCTGTCAGTACTCAGTGGAAGAGGCGTGTTATGAGCTATCCTAGGGAAAGTCAGGAGCCTGATGGTGTACGCCATGGATACCACCGATGTGACCTGCAAACCTGCCCACAGTGTGTCCACGCCCATGCGAGCCAGTAAGCCCGAGTATGCATGTGTGCGCACGTGTTAGCCCGTGTGCACGTGTGGAAGAACGAGTAAGCTAGTGTACGAATGGTGAAGCCCGTGTAATGTCGTGTATGCCAGTGTACGCATTTGTAAGCCTGTATACATGTGTACTACACACATCACACACGTACTGCACACTCAGACACACATGCTGCCAATACTACACACATCAGTGAAATGGCACATGGATGGAGAATACATCATCATAATTAACAGTGCTGTAAACTATGCTACATTAATGGTCTTAGCTGCAGTGCATCATGCCTGCTGATATACACCTGGAAGTAACACACTTTGTGTTAACAGCATGCTAACATCAATACAGTGGAATAAAGCCACTGTGTGCATCAGCACCAGGTTAGTCTGATCCTGTATCAATGTTGCACATCACAGGTGGTGGCACAGGTGACATCATATGCACAGTGTGTGGTGTTACATTTCCAGAGCTGTCACTGAGCCATCCAATGTACACATAGGTGTGTGTGTTTGAGGGACAACGGTTATTGCATGGCCCAATGGTGATGCAATGGGTTTGTGTATGTGATAGCCCTAGCTGTTTGTGGTAAGTGTGTGTATCTGCATATACACAGGTACAGCATGTGTCAGCCATATACAGGAGGTTGTGGGGCAGTCACAGACCGTACCTGCCAGGCTGTAGAGATCGCCATTACTGGCCATGGACACCACTCCATGCATCCAACACTAACCCAGTCCTGCACCTGTCAATGTATACACATACAGTCCTGGGATCTGTACCACAACCTGTGGATAAACGTGAGTCTGTAATGTTAACCTGAGTTGCATAGAATTGTCAGTTACTACATACGGATATGAGCCATACTCACCCTCCAATGTAATAACCACTGCTGACTGTTGCCGAGATGTGCATATGACCATTCAAAGGTGCTGTACTAACATTGTTAACAATGCCCGTGTAATACCCAGCAACACAATAACTGGTCACTACACAAGTATAACCCACGATCACTACAGCACACAGTATGTGCACTATCACAGAGCCATAGCAGATGAACATACATCCAAGGTGATCACGTACAGATAATGCAGCACATTCAAGAGTGATAATCCCAACATACATATCTATATACAATATATATATATATATATATATATATATATATATATATATATATATATATATATATATATAACACGTGGCAGGGTTGGGAGCAGAACACAAACGTAACCACTGTACCACACAACAGCATTACACAGTTACAGAACGCGCTACCATGATTAGTAGATCACAGCATTCACACAGGCATACGTCTAGCCAGCAGACAGCAGCATCAAAGGCAAAGACGCCGCATGGATGTTATGGAGAGTGAATACTGTAAAAGCAATGTACTGTTGTCATGCAGCTGGAAACACATACACACACACACACACACACACACACACACACACACACACACACACACACACTTGGCAGGGCATTGAACATACACCTAACTACCCCATCACACTACAGCATGACGCATTTACAGAATGCGCTACCGAGATTACTAAACACAGCAGTCCCAGAGGCATACATCTAGGTGCGTGTCATCATCCGCAGAGGCAAAGATGTCGGTAGGAAATATCTGTGGTGTGAGGCATCTAAAAGCATGACTGAGTCCCCAGGTGGATGGGAGCATGAGCGCGCACACACACAAGCACCCACACACTTGGCAGGGCTGGGAGTTGAACAGACACCTAACTACCCTATCACACTACAGCATGACGCATTTACAGAACGCGCTACTGAGATTACTAAACACAGCAGTCCCAGAGGCATATTTCTAGGCGCGTGTCATCATCCGCAAAGACAAGGATGCCAACAGGGATTGTATAGAGAGTGATCAGCCTGAAAGCATACAGACATATTACTGTCCCAAGGTAGATGTAGACAAACACACGGCAGTGGTGCGATCTGGGCAACGTAAGATTTACGGAGCACTACAACAACAAGACATAGACACGGGATGCGCCACAGACAGTACACCCTTCAAGATAGTCGACCAGTGTGTACTCGGTAGGCATCCATCGTGACGTTGAAAATGGACATCTGTTGCCTGGATGACCACCATGGCTATACAGGATGTCAACGGCCATGCCCATGCACAGAGGGACATCACCGACACAAGGTGTCACCGGCCATGGCCACATGCTTAGTAATACACGTTCGTTCGGACTGTACTGTGTGTCGATCTACACAACGGCATACTGGGCATGCTCACACACTTAGCAGTTGCAAAGGGCCGTCTTGCATGCAGACGGAGTCTCAACATGCAAGGGCTCAGTTTGGACTGTCATGTGTGTCCATCTACACAACAGCGTACTGGGCATGCTCACACACTTAGCAGTTGCAAAGGGCCGTCTTGCATGCAGACGGAGTCTCAACATGCAAGGGCTCAGTTTGGACTGTCATGTGTGCCCATCTACACAACAGCGTACTGGGCATGCTCACACACTTAGCAGTTGCAAAGGGCCATCCTGCATGCAGATGGAGTCTAAACACAGAAGGGCATAGTAAGGTATAACTGTCCCCACGCACTGGGCGGGCCGTCCTGCATGCAGACGGAGTCTAAACACGGAAGGGCATAGTAAGATATAACTGTTCCCATGCACTGGGCGGGCCGTCCTGCATGCAGACAGAGTCTAAACATGGAAGGGCACAGTAAGGTATAACTGTCCCCATGCACAGGGTGGCCACACACATGCAGTGACCAGTACACACTCAGCTGCCATCACAGCTGTCACAGGTGCAGATCACAGATGTACACACTGCAGTCTACACTGTAGCCCTCGAGCCATCACCATGTCATTGCTGCAGCAATACACAGCCATACATTACCACAACACCTTGTGACACATGACCAGTGGACTGTACAGAGGTCTACAGCAACTGTGCAGAGTGCACATGTACTTACAGGGTTCCAACAGGTGTTATGCATTGCAATGATACCACTATACATGACCAGGTCAGCTCAAGACACACCAGGGGCCCCAGGTCTTGCACAGCTGTGACAGATGAGTGTTGCTGTACACCAACGAACACACATGTTTGGATATGTCATACATGTGATTGTAGTGGATGTGTGCATGGACCATACACACAACACATATGTACACAGCTTAGCCTTTGCTGTCTCCCATGCAGAACAGTGGCCTAAGCAATCATATGCACGCAAATAAAAGGTGGGTCCATGTCTGTTGAATGCTCACAGTACAGGAGGTAGCAATGTTGACTGAGGACACATTCCCCTGTAGTAGTCACCCATGACACCCATGATATCATACCACAGTCCATGTGTTATGTATGTCAACACACATGTCCACCAATAGCAATGCATGCAAACATGGCTACAGGAGACACATGTATGATCAACACACATGTACAATCGGTACTGTGCATGCAGCAACCATGCATGT
Source organism: Protopterus annectens (assembly GCF_019279795.1). Classification (NCBI taxonomy): domain Eukaryota; kingdom Metazoa; phylum Chordata; order Ceratodontiformes; family Protopteridae; genus Protopterus; species Protopterus annectens. The sequence continues at coordinate 104,031,798 of NC_056737.1, forward strand.
GCAGTGGCCGATGTCCGTAACACAGCTGCACCTAACTACAACATGCAGTCACAATGCAGCCCCATCATTGACACCTGTATATGGTGACATACAGACAGTACGGTTGGTTGTACATCACATATGGAGGGATGTGTGTACATAAAGTGGTGATCCACCTGTGTAGATGTATGTGTGCTGGGGATGGCTCACAGGTGTGTTACACACCATCCTACCATGCCATGTGCAAACAGTACGCTATGTCACTGTTACTTGACGGTGATGACATAACGCATACACAGTGGTCAGGTGTTACCAACTGTATGTCACGTGACACCTGTAACACTTAAATCCTCCCATGTGCATATAGCAACACAATTGCCAGACATAGCGTTGGTACACATAATGCGGACATTACCGCTGCATGTCTATCAAACGTCTCATCATATGGCAGGTGTATCATTCCCAGCACTGCCATGTGTGTCCGCTTGTGTGAGCACACATGCCACATATGGTGGGGACTACGTCCCAGTTGTTACACATCCCTGTATACCGTTGTAGAGATCTGTACATACTGCAGTGTGGAAAGCATGATGTCGGCAGGTGTGGTGCATCACACACATCGGCTATCCGTACACACATATCTGGTCACCACAGTGGGTGTGTGTATATATGTATGTATGGCTGTCAGGTGCTTGGTGTGAGGGTGTATGCTACCATACAGTGATAACAGGATCACTAACCCCTCATGGTGACTAACCCCTCATGGTGATGCAGTCTACTACCCTGTTGATGCCATCGGCCCCAGCCATACTGGCTACCTGTGCTACCTGTACATGTTCCTACTCTGTGTCACGTCGTGTGGGTGCAAAGTACTGTGAGGGTGATGACCACATAGGCAAGGGTCCACACCTCAACACTATGGGGTGTGCATTATAGTGCTGTAAACCCCGTGAATGTGGCCATGTTCTTGTACTGTGACAGGGTATTACTGCTACACAGTGTGGCCTCATGCTATCAAGTGACCTCTAACATCATCATTGGCCAGACCGCTGTGTACAACCCCTGCACCATGTCAACATACCTGTAATGTTTCCTGGTATGTATGTCACTTCTCTGTCCACTGTAGCCTGTTCAACTGACCACATGCTTCAGGTGCAGTATATCTGTGGACATCTGTGTCATGTTCGACTTTCCAACAGTCAGACATGTCGGATGGAACATCACAATGTCCCTCCTATGGTGTACTGCCATACGTGCCTGTGAGTACTCCACAGTTACACATGGGGGACTGCAAACACTGCTACCTGTAGGCACATGCCAGTACACCATAGGAGGGAACCAGGGCATCATTACCAACATGCTGTTACTGTTGTAACCGAGACACATACTGTGAACATATCACAATGCATGCTGCACCTGGACTACATGGTATGACTGGTGCATGTTGACAGTACACCACTGATGTCACATACACATCTCTCAGTATTCACACACAACCAATGCAACATACACATCCCTCAATATGCATACACAAGTAATGTTACATACACCTCTCACTATTCTGTTCACCCTGTGCATCAGACCATTTGAGCATATCCCTGCACTCAGTATTCACACACAACCAATGCAACATATACATCCCTCAATATGCATACACAAGTAATGTTAGATACACCTCTCACTATTCTGTTCACCAAGTGCATCAGACCATTTGAGCATATCCCTGCACCGATGGTGTGGATGACAGGGATGCGGCACAGGCTTCATCATATGGACAGGGTGATACTGTTTGCCAGGGGCATAGGCTGCACCAATGGATGATATCATGTGTGTGGGTAAGGGCCGGTGATTTGAATGGACATGTCTGTTCCATATGCATGTGGGTGTTGTGGAGCCCTATAGTTGTGTTTGCTGTGTGCGTGTATGTGTGCACACAGTTCTGTCATTTGTGAGGCCTACACAAGGGTATTATGGACAGCTCCAGATTGTACAGACCAGGTTGTACAGCTCACTGTGACCAGCCACGGCCACATGTCCTGTGCCTGCCAAGGGTTGCACAGGCACTACCAGGCAGAGGTACAGAATGGCTACTGTCTGATGACACATGGCCACTGGAACCATGTCCATGTGGCCTGCTGTGTCCTGGTGTGGACAGCGCAGCACCGTCTGCACTGCTACTGCTACCGGCACTATGGGAGCGGCCATGTGAGGTGGCACGCTCACATTGACCTGCACTAGGTGGTGTAGCTGGCGTACGTCCATGTGGCCTATGCCTCACCCCTACCAGATGTTCCAGCACAGACAGCTCACTCTCGCGGATTGCCATGCCACGGTGGAGGATTCTGACCATGTCACCCAATCGTCTGTCCAGAATATCAGCAATCTGCTGTTGAGCACCTGCCAATGCCTGGATGTTGTTGTTTAGGGTACTGATAGCAGCCCTCTGCAGCCTCTGCCCTTCTCTGTTTTGCCGTTTGGCACATGCCTGTGCCGCCATTACAGTCTGGAACATGCGTCTGGTGATTCCAGCTGCTGCACTATGTCCTGCAGGTGCATGTCTGCCAGAGGTCCTCCTATGAGCAGCACCAGCCACATGCCTGTGTGGCACATCTGCAGTCAGTATACTGCCACCATGGTGTAGAGACACACCTTCTGTAGCCACCACACGTTCCTGTTCAATGATAACAGACGCTGACTATCCTTCCTCTATGGCCACTGTAGATGCGGTATGTGTTGGCAGCTGAACTGTGTGTGGGGAAGAGGGGGACATAGCTGGGATGGCAACCGTTGGCACAGATTCAGCCCCTGATATTCTTGCCTGTACCTCATGCATATGTTCATCACTGCTAGCATCTGTGGGGACACTATCAGATGGACCGCAGGAGGGTAATGCACCTACATCACCTGTGAATGCAAAGAAAGACTCTAAATTACAATAGACACACACACATTGGCACACACACGCACTGACACACACACACACACACACACACTGACTCACACACACACACACTGACACACACACACACACACACACACACACACACACACACACACACACACACACACTGACACACACACACACTGACACACACACACTGACACACCATGCATGTGGTATGACAGATGGCATACAGCATGCTTGTGATACAGCCGACAGCATGCAGTTCAGAAATCAATAGTGTTTGTAAGCATACCCCCTGGAATGCACATTACAGCAGGCAGGTGTCATATCATTATCCATGCAATTCACACGATCATGGTAGTTATCCTCGTGATACACCATGTGGACCAGAACAGGATAACAGTACACATGGCTGACGTGACCTTGACATGTAATCTGCTGACGTGTGCATTAACATGCATGCATGCCTGACACAATGGTGTCCTGACACATGTACAGCGTCGTACTGGGTATCACATTGCGCTGTTGTCCATATGCCCTACAGATAGAATGCATGTTGAGCAAATGTGCATGGGCATGGTAGGGGACTGTGAGCTATCTACATTGCTGTACAGTGTAAAGTACAGACACTGTGCCATTGCATGGCATCATGAGGCATCTATATTGCTAAACAGTGCATGTTATGTACGCACTGCATATCCAGAACTGCATGCATACCCATGACATACCTGTGGATTGTGACCTACGATGTTGAGGTGTATACACACCAAACCATGCTGTGTCATGTGACAGGTCACTGCAGGACATACAGATGACACCCATGCATGACGACTACAGAGTTTTAGCTGCCTGGCAACCATGTCCACATATAGCGGACCTGTCACATCACCATTTCACACATGACATTGATGTACCACACACAGAAGGTGCACAGCTAACAGTGATGTCCTATGGCAACAGGGGAAAGTACAGTATCTGTGGCCTGGTGTCACTGTCAGTGGAATCTGTAAAGGTGACTACCATCATGCTATGACACAGATGTCATGTTCAACACATCTTATGAGGTACACCTCCACTAGCTGTGCACAGGCATTTAAGATGTGCAGTGTACCACATCACCTGTACAATTGGTCTAGTATGGGTGTAATTGGACCATGTGTGGACAAAGTGGGACAGGGTGTATCCACATCCCATCTTCTGTGTGGCTACATGTCTCTGGCCATCCTCCATGGCCATGTGTGCACATGTGTTGGTCATGTATGTGATGGCCGTCTATCACAGATGTCTGTGTTGTCCCATATGACATACACCCATAGATGTTGGATATGTCACCATCCACAGGGCTATGCAGGCAACAGGTGTATGTGTGGTATGTGGGGTATGGGTTATGGGAAATTGTGACAATATTGCAACCAAAATGCTACGTGTTTCAGACATGTCGGATGGAACATCACAATGTGTGAACCCATTGCAGGGGCATATAACACAATGGTGATGCCTGTGGTCTGCCCATATCACTGCTCACTGTGCGGTTCTGGTTTGTGTACCACACGTTTTGTTCCACTGTATAGTACATATGCCTCCATTGTAGAACACCTCCACCATTGTATGCACAGCTGGACACACATGTAGCAATGACAAATACTGTAGTTTCATGTCGGTATGTAATTTCATTTGTATATATTGCACATGGGTGGCCTGTGTGGATGATGGGTGATGCGACCTGTATATCCATGTATTAACTGGCCATATGGTGACTAGATCTATGCTTTGACATGCCTGATACCAATGACAGTCTCATCTGCAATGGACTCTTGTCTGTGTGGCACGCCAGAGGTACCTGTATATGGTGACATAGCAGTATGAACATTATCCATGACTGTATGACAGCCACAGGGTGCACAGTGCAAGTTAACACATTCGCCTGTGCAATAGCATATAGTAAGCACATGTGTGCATACCATACCTCTCAACCTCTTAGAACAATAAATGTGGACAAAGCCTACTATGATGGGGGACATATAGGGACAACTGTGACATATTGCTCTTACAAACTTAGAAATTTGCTAGACTAATAGGTTTGCATGCACATGGGTTTTACACGGAATGTGCAGTCGTAAACACAAATGTATGTCATCATTTAATAACTCCATTCCTCAGCTATTTGCCAGAAAGGGACAGATATTAAGGGGAACACACCGACAATATGAGGCAGACATCTGGACATCCTGCAAATACCTGTACAGTTCAGAGGTATGGTGCATACACAGGGTAGCATAAAGCACGTGTGTCCACATACCTTGCATATGTTGTTACATTACATGATGTACACTGACACATGCACGTACGTGGGATATACTGGCCATATGTTCAGTACTGACCAGGCAACTCCAGGCTCATTGGTTGGGAGACACCCACCTCCACGATGGCAGCTAATGTTTGTGGGAGCTGTTCTGAGGTTGTCCCCAGACTGGCCAGTAGCTCCTCTGTGTGTGTGAGTGGAGGCTGGGTTGGTGACCCACCACCTGTTCCACCTTGTTCCCTGGTGATTGCAGTGGCACGCTGTTTTGCATGACGTATCAAGTCCATGCAGTGTCTGCGCACCTGCTGGTAGGTGCGGTTGTGGCCGCCCACTTCGTTGACCCTCCTGCGAAGATCCTGCCACAGGTCGTCCCACTGCTGTGCGTGCTGTGGCACATGGCTAAATAACACCTCGTAGTTCTCATGGAGGTATGGGATTACGATATCATCCTCCTGTCAGCTGTATGCTGGTAGGCGTGTACGAGGCATTATCTGTAAGACATGATGAAGGTGACAGGTCACATTTGCAGACATGTACAGTGATACTGCTGCACATACATTTCTAGTACATCTGCACAGTTATCTTTGCAAATCAACATGACACTAACACGACTGGCATGTATGTGTCACACACATGTAACACCCAGTATGCACTGGATATCCTCCCCATATATGTGTGTCACCTCATTAGTGTTCCTACTGCATGTGACGTCTGTCTTCATGTGGGCATGTCTGTTTGCCTGCACTGGTGTTTTTAGCTATCTACACATGCCTGATGTATCCACGGTAATGCTGTTGACCTTGATGCTGTGTATATGTCACATATCAACACAGACACAGCCTTACTGGACTTGGGCAGTGACAATGCACCAAGTACGCATGGAAACCTGTACATGCATCTGTTTTGCCATAGACATCTACACTGCATTGTATAGCTGTTCAACATCCTGCCACAGATTTCCTGTGTTGCACATGTGATAGACATGGGACAATGGCTAGTTGGACGTCATTCGCAGGTAAGGTTATCGGCTATAGCATGTACGGGCTGGGTTTCCTAGCTGTATCTGACACCCATTACGCCACTGCGTGGGGCATCAGTGACACATTACTGATCCAGATAGTTGATACTACATCTACCATACGGCCATCACACCATGTATGACAGGGATGATGTGTGCAGCTATGTGGACAGGGCTGCATGGTATGGCAGGAGTATATCACAGGTATGGCACACGGATCTGTCCAACATGTGGCCATCCTAGTCGTAGGGCGGTGGTTGTCCATGATGTATGTCTTTCAGATCAGGCTATGGACATGTAGCATGTCTAACAGCATAGTGTGGCATATGTCTGTATGCAAGGTGGATAGCATGCTGTATACTGGAGGTGAGTATTGTGGAGGCTGGTATCCGCCATCCACGCATGGGCCCTACCCCTGGAGGGTGATATGTGTTCCAATATTGGTCACACGGGTGCTGTGTATGGCCTGTCCAATGATCTCCGTGCTCATGGATACCACCCTGTCATGTCATGCATACCTCGGATGACTACCTAAAGGGCCAGGGAGATGTCTCCAGCTCAGGGAGGTGTACTGCACTACACCATCCCTAACACAGTGTCCATAATGTTGACCACAGCCTAGGTGTTACTTAATGGGTACAGGGGTATTCCCCTAGTGGTGTCATTGCTGATATCATCCACCAGAATGTGCACATATGTCACACACCTCACACACACAGCCCATTCTGTATGTTGTTTGCAACACTGTGACAACTATTGCCCATAGGTCATGGCCATTTGCATCCTCAGATACACAGATGGCTGACATTTGTCTGTGTGGTATGGGCTACAATGCGGGTGGGGTACAACACATTAACCCTGGTTACCAAAACAACAGAGGCTCCCAAAGTAGACACCCAAAAATCCACCACCTCAAAACATAACACATGCAACACATACTTCAATAAATCGGTGTGTCAAGCAATCACAGCCCTTATGGCCAAACACTATGCCTGATACACTAGTGATAGGTGACTCTATAGTCAGACACACTAACGTTCCACTTACCAGGCTGAACAAGGAGAGGGTAATGGTGAGATGCCTATCGGGGGCTAGGATCCGCCACATAACACATGCACTCAGGTCACTCAAAAGCACGTACAAATATGATTCCGTCATTGTCCATGCTGGCGTGAATGACCTGAGAGGTACCTCCCTGGACTACATGAAAAGAGACATAGAGGAGCTCTCTGATTATGTAGCCCAGGCTGGTATGACCCTGACCCTGAGAAGCATCTTGCCCTCACCAAGAATGATGCCACAATACAAAGACAAGATGATCAGCTTTAATAATTGGCTCAATTACTGGTGTCATTCTAGGGGGATCCAATGTCTGTCTGCTTGGGATGACATGCTGGACAAGCCACGCTGCTTCACAAAGGACGGCTTGCACCTGTCACCACTGGGCTTCCAGATATTGGCTAAGGCTTTTGCCACCCCCATAGTGCCTTTTTTAGGCAAGGCTCAAAAGATGAACCCACCTCCTTAGAAAACAAAAATGGAAAAAAAAAAGGGTAATGCTGCTCAACGCCAGAAGTCTAAATCTCAAGATGCAGGCTCTCGAAGCACTCCTCGGTATGGAGAACATCGATGTCTGCGCAGTAACTGAAACCTGGTTCAAGGCTCCTGAGAGCACCCCAGCGCTACCAGGCTTTACCTCGTATCATGCTTTCAGGCCCCCAAAACCGGGCGAACCACAAGGAGGGAGTGTCCATATTCATCAAGGATACCCACACCTCCAGGTTAGTGGCAACACATGAAGCATCGGAGACCATCCAGGTGCAACTAACCATAGGCAAAACTGCTATACAACTGGTTGCATGTTACAGACCACCCTCCCAATCTCAAGAACCCCATTCAGCCTTCCTGAAGACATTGGAGGATATGAATGTCTCACCAAATACCATCATACTGGGAGACTTCAACTACCCTAACATAGACTGGCTGCACTATTCTAGCCCTAACACCCTAGCCCAAAGGTTCCTGGAATTCATAAACTGAAATGCAATGGAACAGCTAGTCACAAGGGGAGATAATATACTGGACCTGATCATCACTAACATGGGGACCCAATACTCCACACCAAAAGTATACCCTTCACTAGTGAGATCCGACCACAAACTAATCACCCTGGATATACATATCCCACCTCCACCCCCAGCACAAAAGACTACAGTGAAAAACTTCTCAAAAGCCAACTTTACACTTCTTAAGACTGAAATGGTATCCTTTAAGCCCACTGGGCCAGTGGAAACCACAACCCACAATGCTGAATCATTCACAAATGCTTTCTACGGACATCTCCAAGAATGCATGGATCATGCAATCCCAAATAAAACCAAGACCCTCTCCACCAAGGGAAAGCATCCTGTCTAGTGGACCCCAGCCATAAACAAATTGTATAACAAAAGAAGGAAGCTACTGCAAGACAGAGCAAAATCCCATAAAGGGAAGGCATCTCTGATCAGCACTAGTAAAAAGCTACGTTCTCTCATAAAAACATCAGAGGCCAACTTTGAGAGAAAAATCCCCAGGGACACTAAAGATAACCACAAGGCCTTCTTCAGTTATGTTAGAAACCTGGGCGGAAACCCTCAGATATGCTCACGACACGACAAAATATTCACTGAACCCACAGATATTGCCAACATTCTGGCAGACAGGTTCAGTGCAAATTTCTCCCCTCCCTCTCCCCCAAAAGAAGAAATACTTATCCTAGCTGAATGTACCCTCCCTGTCATCTCAGATGTCCAGGTGAGAGCCACCCTCAGCAAAGCAAAAAACACAGCATCAATGGGACCTGATGGTATCCCCGGTTGCGTGCTACGTGAACTCCAAGAGGAACTAAACCCGCAGATAAAAATGCTATTTAACCTTAGCCTTACTACAGGATATGTACCTGAACACTGGCGTACAGCAACAGTGGTCCCACTCCACAAAGGAGGCACCTCTACAGACCCTGGGAACTACCGCCCCATAAGCTTAACCAGCCTGGTCTGCAAAGCTATGGAAAGAATCATTATGGAACTCATAAACAGCGACACTGGGGACCTACAGATACTTGATCCCACCCAGTTTGGCTTTGTGAAGGGCAGATCCTGCCTTCTGAACCTGGTTGACTTTTTCAAAACAGTCACTAGAGCCATTGATGAGGGCAAAGCAGTCCATACAGCCTACCTGGACTTGGCTAAGGCCTTCGACACAATACCCCACTCAGGCATCATAGACAAGCTCAACAGCTTAAATGTAAATCCATATGTCACAAGATGGGTTGCAAACTGGCTAAAGAACGGAACCCATAAAGTCAAAATTGCGGGAGCCATGTCAGACTCAAAGCCAGTCACAAGTGGTGTCCCACAGGGCTCTGTCCTAGGACCCCCTCTTGTTCGGCATTTACTTCTCAGATGTAAAAGCAAACATGGGAGGGTTGTGGCTGACAAAGTTCGCAGATGACTGCAAACTAGGCGCCATAGTCAATATACCAGCTGACACACACATCCTACAGAAAGGCCTCACTGAAACGGACAACTGGTGCCGGAATCATGGCATAAAACTGAATGCCAAGAAATGTATAGTCATCCCCTTTGGGAAAAACAAAGTACCCACAAATTATCACATAGACAGTAACCCACTGAGTACGGAAAAACTAATCAGAGACCTGGGGACCCAAGTCGATAGTGACCTCTCATTTGACACCCACGTTGCCAAAGTCGTTAGAAAGACATTCTACCTTGCTCACCTTATCATGAAGGGTTTCACATCCAGATCAAAGGAGGTCATTGTACCCCTATGCTCCTCCCTTATCAGGCCCATGATTGAGTACACTGCCCCATTTGGTATGTACCTCACCCGGCACTTACAACAGCTGGAGAGACCCCAGAAGTACCTCACCAAGAGGATCAAGGGTCTCCAACATATGTCATATGCTGCCAGACTAAAGAAACACCAGCTCTATTCAGTAGCATACCGCCTGCTCAGAGGTGATCTGTGCCTGACATACAAGGCCATGTCCAATCAGGAATTGCTGGACATGCTCCACCTCAAAAAATCCAAATCCATCAGAACCACAAGAGCTAAAGATTTAAACCTCAGCACAAATATGAATAGGACATGCTGGAGGGACAGATTCATAACTCAGAGGCTTCCCACACTCTGGAACAGAATCCCAGTTCATGTTAGGCAGAGCCCCTCACTGACTCTCTTCAAGAGAAATCTTGACGAGTGGATGGGAGATCGTAGATTTACCCTGGGGGTCATCCCTGTGTCACTACTAGACAGAGGCACAGTAAACTAATTCTATTAAGTAAAGGGGTCTTCAATGTGTCACTACTAGACAGAGGCACAGTATTCTAAATCTATTCTGTACACTTTAGTACCACTACAAGGGGTGGCGAAAGCCACATCACTATGGCTAGGCTTATAAATGCCCCAGGACAGATAGCCTAGTACTAAACTATGAAACTATGAAACTACTATAGCTGACACCGTGTGATATGCACATGTCACTGTAGCACCTTTAGTAGTTGTGAGTCTGTCAACAGGCCACTAGTAGAACACTCCTTTGACATACAAAGGCATTTGTAGTTGAACATCCGTACTGTCTTGTACATCTGTACTGCTAACATCTACATTGATAATGGTTCATGGACTTGCAGACCATACCTGGCAGTGTTCTGATGCGGTGCCACCAATCATGACTGTCGTCAACACTTGTGGGTTGATATTATCCAACACCCTATCTGTAATGTATGGGCATGCTCGACACTTGTTCAGAGCTTCTTGGCACGTTATGAGCTACTACTTAGTTTAGCACCCATTTCACACCAGTCCTCACAGGTACACTGTCTGTCCATACATTTCCAGCTTGCTTACAATACAACAGCTGTCATACACACATCACTCACATACCTCGTGAGACATGGTGGTTTATACCGCGTGTCCACCTGGCACGTACCACTTATATACAGGCATGTCCAACTGGCATGTACCAGTGCTATTGCCTGTCACTATGATGACAATGTGGCAATAGAGCTATTCTCATGTACACAGTCAATGCACACCTCCCAACATACAACAGTACAGCCTGTGGGGGATGCACATATGCAGCCCTGCTGGGGGTTATATTGGCACCAACCTTGACTGCACCTGACAGTCATGTGGGGATGTGCAACATTGGTAACGCACCCCACTCATCACATAGTCCCACATGATCCCCACCACAGGCCACACATACGGAGACACCTTGTACAGTACCCCTCCATACTCTGTGTGGGCACTAATGGCAGCCCACATCACCAAACACAACCACACCAACCTATAGCCCACAGACATGTGTGCCCATCACATGCAGCCAATATGATGTCATAACATACACAGCACACCTGTCATAGGTGACTGTCAGCGGTCACACTGCTGTTCCACTCAGCAGGCTACACAAGGCGATAGTCACTTACATCCTGCTGCCAAGTAACTGGTTCTGCAACATAACATATGCACACATGCCACAACTCAGCAGGTACGATGTGACTCATCTTCCATGTTTGTGTGACTGAAGTTGTATCTCAGGGCACAGACTACGTGTGCAGGGACATGCAATAGCCCACCAGTGTTGTAGCCCTGATGGTGTGGTCCGAGCCCTGGGGAGCATTTTGCGGTCATCCGGACCTGTTACCACTGTACTACGAGTGACTGTGTCACTCCCAACAGTTGTCCATGCTTCTGCTGTCATTCCACAGGCATCTAGTATACGTCCACTTTGACAGACCTGGTCAAACAACATGATGCTGTGGCACAGTTGACCTGCACCTGTCAGTCCTGGAAGTACGGATCACATAGGTTCATAGGTTCATAGGTTCATACTAGGCTATCTGCCCGAGGGCATTTACAAGCCTAGCCCATAGTTTTGTGGCTTACGCCACCCCTTTAGTATGGGGAACTATACCCATTATTTTGCTGTGCCTCTGTTGAGCAGTGACACTGAGGTAATCCCTGGGGTATATCTGCGATCTCCCATCCATTGGTCAAGATTTCTCTTGAACAAGGCCAGCGAGGTGCTCTGCCTCACATATACCGGGATTTTATTCCACAGCATAGGGAGTCTTTGGGTGATGAATCTATCCCTCCAGCATGTCCTATTAATAGCCGTGTGAGGTTTAAGTCTCCCCTTGTGGCTCTGACGGATCTAGATTTTTGAGGTGAAGCATATTCATCAAATCTGGGTTTGACATGGCCTTGTATGTTAGGCAAAGGTCACCTCTGAGCAAGCGGTACTGAATAGAGCTGGAGTTCTTTCAGTCGGGCAGCATAGGACAGATGTTTGAGACCCTTTATCCTTTTGGTGAGGAACTTTTGTGGCCTCTCCAGCTGCTGCAAATGTCGGGTCAGATACATTCGAATGGGGCATTGTACTCAATCATTGGTCTGATGAGTGATGAGTATAGGGAGACTATGACCTCCCTTGATCTAGATGAGAATCCCTTCATGATAAGGTGGGCAATGTAGAAGGTCTTCCTAACTACTTTTGCTACATGGGTGTCGAATGACAGACTACTATCAACCTGGGTCCCCAGGTCCCTGATAACTTCTTCTGTGCTCAGTGGATTGCCACCTATTTGGTAGCTAGGGGTAACCTTGTTTTCCGAAGGGAATGACTATGCATTTTTTGGCATTTAACTTTAGGCCATGGCTCTGGCACCAGTTATCCGTTTCTGTGAGACCCTTCTGAAGGATATCTGTGTCAGATGTGTTTTCTACTATGGCGCCAGTTTGCAGTCATCTGCAAACTTTGTCAGCCATAACCCTCCTGTGTTTGCTTGTACTTGAAAAGTAGATGCCAAACAAGAGTGGCCCAGGACTGAGCCCTGTGGTACACCACTTGTGACAGGCTTTGAGTCTGACATGGCGCCAGCAACTCTGACCCTGTGGGTTCTGTCACTCAGCCAGTTTGCAACCCATCTTGTGATGTATGGGTTAACATTTAAGCTGATGAGTTTTTCAATGATACCCGAGTGGGGTATTGTATCAAGGCCTTCGCCAGATCGAGGTAGGCTGTATGGACTGCCTTTCCTCATCAATGGCTTTGGTGACTGTTTGAAAAAGTCAACCAAGTTTAGAAGGCATGATCTGCCTTTGACAAAGCCAAACTGGGATGGATCCAAAGTCTGCAAATTCCTATGTCTTTATTTATGAGGTCCATTATGATCCTCTCCATGGCTTTACAGATAAGGCTTGTCAAGCTAATGGGCGGTAATTTCCAGGGTCGGTGGAGGCACCGCCTTTGTGAAGTGGGACCACAGTTGCAGTGCGCCACTCCTGGGTGCGTATCCAGAGGTAAGACTATGATTAAACAGCTGTCCTAGCTGTGGGTTTAATTCCTCGTTGAGTTCGTGGAGCACACAGCCGGGGACACCATCAGGTCCCATGGATGCTGTGTCTTTTGCTTTTGCGAGAGCAGTTCTCACTTGGGCATTGGAGATGTTTGGGGGCTGCAACGCTTGGTATAGATATCTCTCCTTTCGGGGAGGGAGAAGTTTGCACTGAACCTGTCAGCCAGTATGTTGGCAATGTCTGTAGGATCAGTAATCTTCACATCATTTTGAACTAGTTCTGAGCATATCTGGGAGTTTCCTCCCAGGTTTCTAACATAGCTAAAGAAGGCCTTATGATTGTCTTTTGAGTCTTTAGCTATTTTTCTCTCAAAATTTGCTTTGGATGATTTTATGAGAGCTCTTAGTTTTTTACTTATAGTGATCAAGGGTGTCTTACCTTTTAAGGATTTTGCTCTATCTTGTAGTAGCTTCCTCCTTTTGTTGTAGAGTTTGTTTGCTGGACTCTTGCTGCTTTTATACTGCCTGTCTTGCACAGTGTCCAATAACAGTCACCACCAGAACTGGAACTGGCTAGCGAAACATGTGATCATGTCACACAATGCTTGACATCATCCTCTGTGATGCACGCAGGCAAGGCACACCTGATACTGCACCACTTCAATATCTCTGCAGTGACTGGGACCTGCCTCTTGGCTCTGCAGAGCACACCTGCAATGACTGGTTATAGACAGACCGTACCTCTTGGGCACGTACCTGGACTGGCACACCCACAGCTGAGGTGTCCCCATATTCCACTATGTTGTACACACATCCCGGCTGGTTACTTAGCACAATGCATCACATGTGCTCCACGTGCATATAACTACTACTACTGATGTGAGACTGATAGTAACCCACACTTAACTGTGATAGCTGCACATGTACCGACACATTAGGCGTATGCTGTCCATGAGTCATAACCTCCGCTCGGCTGGTTCGACCCATACACCACCTCCAAGACCAACAGTATCCTTGACATGGACACTACCAACATGTGACTGCTGTTCCACACCTGGGGTTATCCCCTCATTGGTGGAATCCGAACATATGCTACTCACCCTTGTTAGCCACATACCGGCACCACACACTTCACGGCATACACAGTAGATGAGTACTACAACACCTACTACAGATGTCGTATGACAGCGGTAGTTGACGTCGTGACACATGTGCAGGTGGACAATGCACATGCAAATGCTGAGACATACCCCAGTGCACTTCATTAACATGTACACGACAATATGGTTCATGCTATTCCACACAGAGCCATTATGGTACACACCAGATAACAGACAACACTCTGGGGGTGCGGTTCCATGGACATACTTTACAACAACAGGTGGGGGCTGTTGCACAGTGGTGTACATTCCCATGGGTGGGGTAACTCACTGGTCAGCCTTGGTAGGGCCATGGGATCCCTCATCACATACTCCATAACGAGCTACGTACACATTACTGCGACACATTCCGAGATGTACCACAAGGCATTATGGTGGTATGTCAGTAGTCATATGCAATACCCACATCTGCTCACACATACAACTATCACTCTGGAACATGACAGTAACAGGTGATGTTGGCAACATGCTGTCTGATGGCTTCAATGCTAACATTACACCCTCTCACTCCCTACGGGGCCACATTCCTTGCAGGAACATTGCGGTGTACCTGCGGTCACACCTACACAGTACTGACCTGCACTCTATATGTCCTAGGACACTGGCCCCTTGACACCCTACAAAATCCCAGGCTGTGATGTCCACAGACCTCTGAACGACATGTCTCCCCACTGGGACACCATATTCAGTAATAGCCTTGTACCAGACATTGTGGCCCCTGACTGGCACATAGCGACAGTTACACTCCACACAGGTGGTGCCACAATGCACGACTGGGACTATTGCCCTACACACCTTACTGGACTGTTCTGCATGACTATAGGGCACATCATCATGGACATCATTCGCTGAGTCTTTGTTGTGCTCTGGTCCTTTGATGCCAGATGGGTTGGTCTTGTTGGGGCCACAACATGCCTCTTACACCTGTTGAACACCTTTCATGCAGTCGCCAGAGTACTTGATGATGACACGGGGGTCCACACAGCCTACATTGTCCTCTCGCTGCCTTTCAGCACCGTTCTCCATTCTGGTATTGACAACATACACATCCACCTGCACATCACAACATATGTCTCAGGATGTTATGCAAAGTGGCTAATGGACGGGACACACAGACTGAGGGTGGCATACCATATCACATACTGCATTCCAGTTACACTTGGCATACCACAGTCCTCAGTCATGGGGCCCTCATGTTTGGTATATGCTTCCCTGAGGTACAGGCTACCACTGAGGGGACTTCCCTGCCTAGCTTTACAGACCACTGCATACCCAGTGCTGTTGTTGCTCCATCAGCTGATACAGACCCCATCCATGCGGGTGTCACTGTGACAGATACCGATATGAACATCATGGCCTCAACCTGCATGATACTTGGTATGAACATCACCTTTGCAGTACACCATCCACCTACTGGTTATCACATAGGTGCTAGTCCCCTACATACATGTCGCATTGTACATGTTTGTAAAACACATGTATGTTGCACACACTCCTGTGATTACCACATTGCCACTGTGGCATGGATAGCCTTCTATGTGTCCACACATGTCTGTACTGGGTGTGTAGCTGGTACATAGGCACCCATTGTACCTCTGAACACCGGACTTATACACACATCCATGGGTACAACACCCCGCTTAGGGTGTACCTTACACAACAGCTTAACATAACTCAACATTAAAATGCCATGACGTTTATTGAGCTACGACAATTAAAGTTTGTGGCTTATGTACAGACACCACGTCTGTACACATTTGTGGACTACATACTCAGGGGTGACCTCTGCTGCAAAGACAGGGCCCATGTCTGCAAATATGTTAATGGATATACTCCGCATACATGACATAAACAATAGCCACTATGAGCATGATGCTCATGGATATGTGCACACACGCGACAGTGTGTGGCATGTGCTTGGGGGTTGCATTCCCAGACCAGACACTCACCATGCTTTGGGCCAAGATTCCTATGTACATCACGCATGGACAGTCAGTTGCAATGTTCATGTGATACCTCGTTTGGTGGATGGTGGACACATGTACGCCAGGGATCACTGCAGTGGCTGTACTGTGCAGAGATGCAGGTTACACATGGCTCTTCTGTTCCCAGGACACTATCCTAGAGAGGTGCCACTGGTGTGCACACTGTAGTTGTTGTTACACATAGATTGCCAGACTGCATGGTACTCCACTATGAACCTGTAAAGCTATTACATGTCCTTTGTGCATGGTTACTGGAATATTCCTTCCATTTAGATTAGCTGTCACGCTATTACAATGTCCCGTGACTACAGGCCATATGTATCCTGTTATTGTACACACCAATCATGTTCATGTTTGTCTGTCACATCTCTTCTGCTATTCTAGTATGGGAGTAATGTTTGCGTCCTTTGCAAATGCACAGAATGGATTACATTATTTATTTCATCATAACTGTTTATACATAAATTAATTACATACAACTCACATCACTATACGATACCTTTGTTATGCATCATATGCCTGTTCTCCTGTGTAGCATATCTGACATATCAATCTACTGTACTATACATTACACATGTTTTACATGGTATCCCATAATTCAAAGCATACTTGCACAGAGGGACCACCTTAGACATGTCATTGACATTATATGCCCATACACATGCGTACTGTTACAGTATATCCACATATACTATCCCCTGCTATGGCACATACTTATTGGACATACCCTGTCACTGACGGTGGGTCGTATGACATTGTTCTGTTTAAAGCCGTCATGTTGCATCCCTTGTGGTGTCTGTGCTGTTTACCTTGTGGCCCACTGCTGGACGCACAACTTCTACAAGCATTAGTACGATCAGCAAGACATCACTACATAAATACCTTTCCACACTTTATGCATGGCGGACACTTTTAATTACTGCAAACCAGGCTATGCATACAATGACATAACTTAATACAGAACATACTATACATACAGTTATTGTTCTACATACCTTGATATCGTTCCGGTATTTTGTCTCTATCTCGCTCTTCTGTATCATTCTTTAAACTGTTTTACGGTATGAGCATACAGTTTGCATATCTGGCAAGTTATCCTTATATACGTCTATACCTGCAACATGTGGTTTACTGCCGCCAATTGATGGTCCGGTGTGACTAATTACATGCACTTCAGCTGTGCAGCTACTCCATTCACCAATTACGCGGCAACAGTGGGGTATAACTGAATTCTCCACTTGGGCGTTTGCCATTTGCCCTGCCTTCGGGGAGACGGCCTGTATTGTGTTTTGTTGTGTGTAATTGCAACTGCTATGTGTAGAGCCAAGTGTATTTTGGAGTCATGTCTCCCGTGGATTGTGTGTGACGGCTTGAGTATGTGGTTCTATCTGTGACTGTACCTGTCATCCCACCCGTCTGATAACGGACTAATGCAAACACCTGTAACATCGCTGTTTGTTCCATTATATGACGGATACAATTTTGCATGGCGCCTTTAAATGTGTCTCTCACAAGGTATGTTAATGGTTCAGCAGATGTAATTGACTAACTAGATTGCATAATATTTGGGACATACTAATATCCTAAACTCTCGGACAGTTGCCCTTTGTAATGTTTCACGTCAGGACACACCTGCCCAGGGGGGGGGCTGTCCCTCCCAATGTGGGACAGGTGTTTACCGCATGCCTACGGCTAGCTATACCCACACCTACCATAATCATCTACCTCTGAGTTGCCACCTACAGACACACGATGCGGACACACATACACACACACACACACACACTTTACAGTCACACGGGAACACACATGACACCCTCAAAACACACATACACAGGCTACATCACTCGCAACCACAGTTGTACACGGTACCTACGTGGACAGCACCGCTGGCAGCAGTGACTACATGTCCTTACTATCGTCATATTGCTCACGGTTCTACTGTTCCAGTACAGTGTTCTTTCTGTCTTTCAGCCTCCTGGTTACGCATGTCGGTGTGTGACATGTTCCATAGTTGGTGGTATCCTATTTATTTGTACCTCAAAGGTGTTTTGAATGTCGTTGACCTATCTATATATTTGCAGATGTCAGTGACCCCTTACATATCGACATATATCACACTATCGCCGTTTCTATCTGTATTATATATGTGTAGGTATATATATATATATATATATATATATATATATATATATATATATATATATATATATATATCTCTATGTATATATATATATATATATATATATATATATATATATATATATACATATCTCGGACAGGGGTGGTGACAGGCACGCTACGCCTTTCATTGTGTGTTTGTCAGTGTACACTGTGTTTCCTGGACTCCACACATTTGTGTCTGTACCTGTCACATTACACACCTGCCATAGGTTAAGATTACCTCCCGTCCCACTTTGCGAGGGACAGTCCCTCTTTGTGCAGTTGCGTCCTGCGAAATATATTTGTGAACATAGCAAATGTCCTGCAACTTTGGGACAAACATATTCCCTATAGTTTATGTAATAGTTGCATAAAACACTTACTCTGTATCTGACCCACCTACATGTTACAGGACATGGAACACGTACATGCGACCATTGCTAGAATAAGCTTTTTATCTATGCAAAACACTGACGTTCTGGTTTTCGTACTGGCCGGGTGTATGTGTCGTCCTGCAGACATCTGGCGTATGTCCCACATTGGTCATTTGAACTGTGGCAACCCTACCGTACATAGATCTTGCCTAGCAATAGTGTTGGGTGATTGTATACATGAATGCCTGTTCCACTCCTGGCAGTGGTCATTTTACCCTTCAGAGCAGGTGCTATTTGTGTGACTAATGCTGGTTTCACCTGTTCTGTACATCATTGACTGTGATCTGCGCTGTGGTCAGTGACGCTTAGCCCTGTTTCACGCATATCCGTATAGTCATATTTAAACATCGCTTACCAGCTGTGGGCAATGCTTATTCCCGCTAACGTGTGCTACACATATTCTGATGACCTGCATCTGGAATGCATTACCCATGCCATCAGGATTACGTTACAACCCTTGCGGGACATGAGACCGGGAACATGCATGACAGTCACTGCATGTACCACTTGGACATCTGGGGGTTGTACACATATTATGTCATTTTGTATGTGCAGTACACTACAGCAGTTACTCCACACTACACTCACATGGATAACTCCGTTAGTTTACAAATTGATGAGTCCAGTTAATGGTATGTCCATGTGATGTTTACTGGCTGTACTCTGGCATTGGGTATGTATATCACAATTAGCTACACCCAATAATGTGCTACACCTTCATACGAACGTAGATGCAGCATGCTGGGGTGACGAATGCCTGTCATGGGTACATCCCCTGCCTTGACACAACATCCATGATTACATTTTGTGGAGCCCCTCAGTAATGCAGCGGGGAATCCATGATGAGTGTGTGTAGGACAGTGCTTACACACGTGCTCACGTGATTGCCTCTGCTCCAGTAAGCGACAGTTGCTTACTCGATGTTGTGGTGACGGGAGTCACTGTTTGCCCCGTTTGGTGTTTTTCCTCTGACAACCGGGCGTGTACCTACCGATGTACCTGAGAACCTATACACACAGCACCGACATATGTTGATAGGCGCATCTACTGTTCAGGTGTTGACATTTCCGTGTTCCAATGGCTGTTGCATGTACAATGTTTGAGGGCTGCCTATGTAGGATTCCACAGTGGGCCACCTATACATCACAATTTACAGGTAGTCATGTTTGTGTGCCATCCATGTTACTGTGTGTGCAGGTGGGGAGGGGTGTCAGTCCGTGGGAGCCTACACTGTCAAGGTATGTGATATACGTTCCCTCTTTGCCAAGGCATAGGCATATTGGGCATGCCTCCATCTGCCTACGGGGGCTGGCACAGTGTGCCCATGGTCTGGATCCCTCTGTGCCTGTGTTGGCCTTGGCAATTGCGGTGGGCTGTGAGGTCCTCCCCCATTTTGACCCAGCTGCAGCTGTTTCCACAGGATCATATTATGTAGCATGGCACATACTATGAAGATGTGGGCACACGTGCCTGGAGAGTACTGCAAGGCTCCACCAGATGTGTCCAAGCAACGGAACCGTGATTTCAGCATCCCAAACACATGCTCTATGATGATTCTGGTTTGTGCATGTGCCTCATTATGGCGTTCTTGCATTGGTGTGTGTGCATTTCTGATGGGGGTCATCATCCATGGCCTCAGTTCATAGCCAGCATCCCCCACAAGGTGGCCTTGTGGGATGTCCCCCTGACAAATACCTGATACAGCTTTGAGGCATGCCAGATATGGGAGCCGTGGTAGCTTCCAGGGCTGCCAGCACACACATCCATGATAATGCCCTGGGCATTGCACACGATCTGGCAGTTGATGGAGTGGAATCCCTTGCGGTTTATGTAGTGCCTACCATACTCACCGGGTGGTGACTTGATTTGTATGTGCGTGCAGTCTATTGCACCCAGTACTTCCGGGTAGTTTGCCACATGGTGGAAGTGGCGCATATTGCTGGACAACTCCTCCTGAGTTCGGGGGAAGTATATATGCTCATTGGCATGTGGTAACATGGCATCCAGGAACTGGTGTAGTACCCTGGATGCCGATGCCTGTGAGATCCCCATTATATCTCCAGTTGGCCTTTGAAAGGTACCTATGGCTAGTATTCGCAAGCTTACACATACCTTCGTGTCCACTGGGATGGGTTCCCCTCTGTTGTTTCTGGTTCTCAGGCGTGGCCGGCACAACTCTACTATTTGCTGTAAGATGTCCCTGTCCACCCTGTAATGCTCTACTATCTCCAGATCATGTAGCCCCTGGTAGGTTACCCTTGGTCTGAACATTCTTCTCCTCCTCCGAGGCCTATCGTGGTTGTCGGCATCATCCTCCACAACACCGTCGGTCTGTAACACATGCTGATGAATCGCAGCTATGGCAGCTCCCAACATGTACATTTTAAAAATTCCCCGTCTGTTTACACCTATGGTGCAGTGTTTGGGAATACACAGGTGTGTGTTGGGTGCTTTCACACTTTATACTGTTTTGCTGTGAACACTGATGATGTCATAGGGAGTGTATGTAGGATCGTGGCTACAGGGTATCTTCTGTGTTTTATTAACGGAACCACTATTGTGCTGCCTTTGGTGTTGCATTACATTTGGATGCCGTGAATTACCTCCTGCCCTTCCGTTTACATTTGTGCATGTTACACCTACCATTTGCTGGCATGCATCCAGCTGCCTGCTTTCATTTGTACTTTCCTAGACCTGGCTTATCTTGCGTAATGTGTGCTATTGCCGGTCTACTGTGGGTTTGCTTTACTCTGCTATGACAGTTCTCCTATCTTTGCAAACCAAGTCCTCCCCTCCTTTCTTTGCAATCCTATGCCTCCCCTATCCTGCTTTGCAGGTTTCTGCATGCAGGCCTGTCTACTGCCGTCGATTGGCTGCCATGAGTTGATTGGTGTTAATTGCTCATTAGTACGCCAATTACCCTGCTTCGGCATTTCCTTCTTTTCTTCCCCTGACCTTCCTGTTTGTGCTATTGTTCGCGGCGCATGCATCCGCTTACCGGGTTTCGGGCACGATTTCATCCCTGTACACATGTGCTTTCGGGCACCATGTGTGCTCTCAGCTAAATGGTTCTATACCTTCCTCCCCACCCCTGTCCTGCAGCTTTGCTTAGCAATGGCCAGGCCAGATGTGCATTGCTCTAATGTGCTTACTGATACGGTGGGACACCCCTCTGCTGATGTCATGTATCACCTCTGATACACTCCTCGGTGTTATAGCGCTGCGCCATAAGGTACATCCTTAATCCGGTGGGATATTTGCGATTCAGTATTACCTGCCTCATTTGCATGGCATTGACTACTAATTCATAGTTACAGCGCCGAACACTGTCGCGGGCCCTGGCAACCCTTGTGCATTTCTTGTGGTGTGCCATGCCTACCATTGCGTATTATGGTGCAATCCTGATTTGTCTTACACTGCGATTTTATGACATTTGTATATATTTCCTTTGTATTCATGTTTGCGCACACATGCCCTGCAGTTGTACTGTGCGTTACTGTGGACATGACATTAAATGTTGTTTTTTAGGTGTTGTACATCTTTTCTTGTGCCATTGGCTGTGCATTTCGCCATTGGCATATGTTAACTTTGTAATACATGAGTCTGGTCTGCTTCCATAACTCCGATGTTCTGCTTGGGAAAATGTAAACCATGTTTTTTGGTTTACATTTCCATGGGCTTGCTCTACGCCTGCACCACTTCGTGAATCACTGTATGCCTTTATTAGCATGGTGCAACACTACGCAAGGGGTGATTTGCATACCTATGCCGAAGGATGCATTGATCTGGTGTATGTCGGTAGTGCACGTGGAGTTGGTTCATACCTGAATTGCTCAGCGGACATATTTGGCGTTATCCCGCATACGCTACGCCTGCGCCTGGCGCAGGCTTCATGAATCCGGGGGTACTTCTTTTGTAGTAGTGGTACTTATTTCTGTTTTTTAAACTGTCTTTCATTAAATAGAAAGAAATGGCTAGCAATGGCCTTAGCTTTTAAAGATTTTTTTAAGAATCCCAGAATTTATCTGTGCTAAATGTTTTGTTTCTACATTGGTACTAAAACAATGTTAAAATAACTTATCTTGACAATGTTTACTTTGTGAGTGTGGAATGTTAAAGTGAAGTCAGCGTGAACAAGAAATTATGGTGTGAGCTAATGTCTGCTTTCTGAAATAAAAATATAAGCCAGTATAAATAATGTTAGTAGATAGTACAGTGTGTTCTTTGGTTTATTGTATTTTATTTATTGTGCTGTCATAGGCCAGAATTCATTTCACATTATGAGTTAATGATCTATGTCAAGCTCCTATCTTTATTTTATTTTTTATTGTATTAATTTTGTGGGTGAGGATGAACCACAAGGCCATTTTCCTTCATAACATAGTTACAGTATAAAAAATAAATGTAAAATACATAGAAAACTAATAGAGGACAAAGTCTCTAAAATCATTTTTGCTCAAGCTGCCTGTTTACCACCAGGCCCTCTCTTGGTTAACTGGCCGTTTCATTCTCCATCACTGTGGTAAGAGTCAACTAAGACAGGCTGTCCTGATACAGCCATCAGGAGTGGTTTGGACTTTTTGCTTTAGCCATATACTCATACATGCTCACTTGTGACCAAGGGCTGGCAAGCAGTGGACCTTTGCAATGCACGCTACACTTCTGTGTTATGTGATCAGCTGCTCTTGCCCACCCCCTGTTGCAGACAAGTACCCCCATATGATCCCGAGTCTCCACCTGGGATTCTACTGTTCAGTGTATGCACCCCTTCCCCGAATAGAGGCTCAAGCCTCGTCATTTCTGTCCCTTCCCCCACCATCAACTCTAACAGGCACCTGGGCTGCTAATCAAACTTGGGTCCCTTGAGGTATAGTATAAGCTTTATTCTTCTATGCCAAAAGAGCTAGCTCCTTAATACTCTTAGTTATGAAAAATACAGATTGGAAACCAGGGTGATCTGAGCTAAGTCCAGAGGTCAGACTAAACAAATCTAAATCATTGCTGTTTATGAAATACTACTAAGCAACAACAGTTTGCATCCTTTTATGCGTAACTGCATCATTTCATACCTATAGGCCTCTATAGGAAATTTCTGAAAAACAATTAAGATCAGGTTTTTAATTAAATATCTCAGAATTTTGTATTTAAACAAATGCAGAACTACACCATCTTGTTAAAAGAAAGATGACCTTAAATTCTTATATCAAAATTATGCATTATGCATTTAATACCAGATATTTTATTTATTTAACATTTGTGTACTGGGAAGATTCGACTTGGAACAAGACAATTTTCAGCAGAGGCCCGGGGAGAAATGCTCCAGCAACATGTCTTTGTAACGTGGGAGGAAACCCACAAGAATGCAGGGAGGGCATGCAGACTCCACACAGAAGGCACCCCAGATGAGAATCGAACCGGAGAACCTCTTGCTGTGAGGTGTCAATGTTAACTGCTGTATCACTGCACTGTCCAATATTATGTATATATTTATATCATATATTATATATTTATATTATATATCATCACACAGACTTTTCTATGCATATATCATGAGTGGAAAGTAGAGTTATGAGATGAAAAGCAAACACTTTATTTATTATTATTTCCATGTTTACATAAATAAAAATATTACAAAATATCTAATTATCTAATTAAAAACCTGATTGTTGTTTAAAAAGAAAGAAAGAAACCTGATGTGTACAAACTATTTAAAAATGGGAAATCACTTTTTTCTTTGCTCCCTTACTTCATTCCTCCCAGCCATCCCAGTGCCCCTGTCCATCACCAGGTCTACCCACACCTTTTTTATCCCCTTGACTTCTCTGGGGCATCCTGGGGAGCTTGTGCCAGTCACTGCTTCTGACAGTTCTTTTTCTTTATGACCTGCTCTGCATTCCCATTCCCATGTAGTCTCCATTACATCTGTGGAGGCTTCTGATGGGAATATGCTGGCATACTGCCCCACCTCCACAGCAGCTCAGTCAGTATCTCCACCCTATCCCCTATTTGGACCTCAGCCCCTTCTCACATCCCTAGCCTCTATCAGGGATCATTGTGTGAGAAACATCCCTGAGACTGCCTTCATTCTCGGTTGATAACTCATCCCTCCCTGCCACTTCATCAGTTACCCGTTTTGCTAACTGAACCTATATCAGCTGGGTTGCAATCAGGGATTTATGCCCATACATCACCAGAATGGCATTTTTTTTGTTACTAATAATGCTACAGTGCTCTAACCCATCATATTCCACTACTCTGATTTTTTTTCTACCACCTAATTATTTTTAATTTAATATTGTACTGTATTTAGAGAAGA
The DNA here is from genome assembly GCF_019279795.1 of Protopterus annectens. NCBI lineage: Eukaryota > Metazoa > Chordata > Ceratodontiformes > Protopteridae > Protopterus > Protopterus annectens. Next base: position 104,057,424 of record NC_056737.1, read on the forward strand.
TGAAGGCCATCATTTATAAAGGTCAGTGCTCTAATGGTTCTTACCGCTATAACAGCTCTTTGATTTACCCTGACCCTTAGGCCTCCTGAAGCCAATACTATTCAATGTGAAGGGAAACCACCTCTGTTCCTTCTAATTCAGTAAACACTCATTATGTACTTCCAACTACAAAACAGACAGGCAATATCTGTTGGTGGAAACCCATTTACTCTCACTAAGAAAAAATAATTTGTGCTACATCTCTTACGTTCAGCGTTATCTATCCCCACCTCATAAGTGTCATGTATCGGTAAGTCAAGTGATTGCATTTAATATGCTATCCTGACATATTACTTATTTAGAAACATAAAACATAGAGTTTGATGGCAGGTCAGGATCACTTGTCCCAGCAAGTCTGCCATTCCTCTGCCTGTTGTAGAACATATGGACATTCTTTTAACTAACAGCTTAGCGTCTCCTCAGTAAGAATTGTTTTATGCTCTTTGCACATTTGTAAAGCTAGCAGAAGGAAATTAATATCTAGTACAGCAGAGTCCCCAGAAATTTAGTCTCTGCCTTCCTAAATGTGATACAGCTGAGCAGATGCAAACAAACAACAATGTACTCGTGGTGCTACCTATGCCTTTTTATTGTGATGCAGGCCTTACATTTCTATATTGGCAAATAAATGATTTTTGATTTTAGCTTTAACTTGTAGTTTGGGAGGGGCTTTGCAAATGTATCAGCGTTGACCCAGGCTTGTCTGTATATATGCTGTATGTATGTTTGTTAATCACCAGCATGTTGTCCTGATGTGTATATATGCCATATGTATGTATGTTCTGCTTCATTTTACTCCCATGTAATGTATTGTAATGTGGAGCTTTTCTACCCGGGCTGCCGCTGAAAATGGACCTGTGTCCAGTCAGACTTTCCCAGTAAACAAATGTAAAATAAATAATAAATAAATAAGTTGTCTGCTATACCCTAATTAGGCAGGAAGTTAGTGTTATTTTATTATCCTAGCTTCTCTTGTGTAATACCATAGTAGATACTTAGATAAGCTGAGCTTCCAGTGATCATTATGTTCACTTACTTCTCTGTAATTATTTGTTGCTGCAGAGGTATGTGTCTGGTTGTAGGCTGTGCTTTCACAAAATGGCTTGTCAGGAGAAACTGGAGAATGCTGATTCTCACATTCTGATTTTGCTTACATTATGTATGTACTTTTGCAGACCATTTTCATCAGGCAGATATCTTAATGTTTCCTCGTAGAGTTTTTTGTTCTTTCTTCTGAAGTATAACACATGTAGTCCCCTAAACCTATGTACTGTGATACCTAAGAAAGTGTCAATTAATGTATTCCAGTATCTTCATTCATAGAGCTTTCTTTGTGATTTACCTTATTCATTCGCATCTTGCCAGTGCCACATGACATACCAAGTTTCTCCCTTATATATGGACATCGTGTTTTTTTTTCCCTCCATGATGAAATATACCAGGCAAATTCTTGTACAAAGTTTAGAGAACTGGTACAGATAGGTTACCCACATGTAACATGCTGCTTCCATTTTTTTATTCCTTTATGACCTACCCATTTTACCCACACCTTCTGCTGTGCTGTTCGACACACATCAGAGACAACTCCCCTCTTTGGACCACACCTCCCCTTAGAGTGCCATTGATAAAAGCCCATACCCCAAGATGGGCACATGCATTCCTCCCTACTACTCTGTCAGACATCTGAGCCAAAACTCTAACCCAGGTCATCTGGGTAGTAGGCAGGGCTTCATCCCTGTACCCCACTGGAACATCTCTTACCACATTATTGGTCTTTTTAACTGCCTCTAAAGTTTAGTCTCTGATTCTTTTTTTAATCTAGTGAGATGTGTAATCTTTGCGTATCTTAATTGCAAAATAGATTAGATTTGATATTTAATAAATATGCCCTCTTAAAGGCTTTGTACATTTCAAATCAGGACTTTTTTCCACTTAGTAACTGACATCTTTGGTTTTTGGAGATCTGAAGATAAATATATATTCAAACATCCAAAGTACCATAATCTGTTCATTTTCAGGTTTAATGTAATTGTGTAAATATAGCAGCTATCCTGGTGTTCTTGATGTGTTTACCTTTATCACTCTGCTTTGTTTACTTACAAGAGTGTTGAAAAATGTTCATATTTTGCCTTGAGATATCAACAGTGATAAATACATTTTCTCTTACTTTGCCACAAGCTGCCATCAGAAAGCAGTGTCAAAGCGCATAGAACAGAGGGTGGAAGTCTACAGAGGTTGTATTCTACATTCAACATTCACTTTCAGAAATTATTTACTGGCATCTCTGAAAATCTTTCAGTAGTATGCCTTTTTAAAATAAAGTTTCTGCAGCATATGGAGAACTGTGATTATGCCCCATACAATGCAAAGATTACGCTTCAAAATCAATGAGACTTGATCTTAACAGTGCTGATGTGTGCTTAACAAAAGCTTGTTAAGGATATCTAAACACTTTTAAATTGGTTCTCACAGTTGAGACTAACAGCAGACAGTGCCAGTTGCCAAAAAAGAGCAAAACAGCATCAGAAAGTAATTCATATTTTATAAGCTGTTAATTAATTCACTGTGCTGCACTTATAAACAAAACGTGGTGTAGAATGAAGTGTTAAAGAGCATTTAAACCATTAGCCCTGTAGAGGGGTACTTTGTTTATATCTGATATCTACCTGAAAGTGCAAAGTGCTTTACTAGTTTTCATAGAATTTGAAAGGTAATAAAGCACTTTGCTTTTGTACAATTATTTCTGTAATATGTAGATAAAGGTCTGTGCACTTCAAAGAATTTATGATCAGATTTCCAGTTATAACCAGCTTTATGTGTTCTCTGCATGTATGCAAAGATTCACTCTCGAGAGGTGGACTTCTTGGCACGCATGTCTCGAAAACATAATAAGCTGATCTGATAATAATCCTCTGTGGGGTGTATTAGAACAATATAAAATTGCATCCCTAATCAGATGTCTACCAGACATTCTCAGTGACCACCAACCAACAAATCTACTAAGAGTCAAATCTCCCCAAATACGCAAGGTAACTCTAAGAGACGTCAGAACTAAAAAGAACTTTAACCCTAATGACTTCATCAATGACCTAAGATGTTACAGTTGGACTCCTCTTAATCAATTACCTCTAGAAGAGGCAGTAATGTACTTTAATATAACCTTCATACAAATTCTTAACCACCATGCTCCCTCTAGAACCACAAGAATAAAAACTAAATATGGACCCTGGCTTACTAAACCCACCAAAACTATTCTGTTAGAAAGGGACAAAGCATGGAACCAATTTCACAAAACCAAAACTCAACTAGACAAACTAACATAATCAGAATTAAGGAATAAAGCCAAAAATACATCAAAATGGACAAAATCAGCTGTTACCAAAACTTACAATAGAAACATGTAAAAAACCCTCAGAAGATCTGGGCTGCAATCAACTCTGTATTGCAACCTGGAAAAACAACAATGCCCTCACCCACAACTGAGAACAACCACGATAACATCCCCAACCAGTTTAATAAATATTTTACTGAGACAATCCGAGCCCTAGCAAATAACTAACTGAATACCACACCCCCCTCCTTAACAAACACACCAACTACAACAGAACCACTTGAACAACAAACTAATACATCCCACTTTACCTTTCATCCAGTATCAACCAAAACTACTCAAAAACTTCTTCAAAAGCTCAAACCCACCACTCTGGCTGACAATAACCTACCTTCTGAATACCTCCAAATAGCTGCACCAGCTATAGCCTACCCTGTTGCAATCCTCATCAATAGGTTCATCTCCAAGTGCAAAGTACCACACATGGGTAATGCTACTCAATGCCAGATGTCTAAAGCTCAAAATGCACGCACTCGAGGCACTCCTCAGTATGGAGAAAATTGATATATGTGCAGTAACAGAAACCTGGTTTAAGGCTCCAGAGAACACCCCAGCACTACCAGGCTACAACTCATACCATACATTTCGACCACAAAACCCGGACCAAAATACAAAAGGCAAGGAAGTATCCATATTCATCAAGGATACCCACACCTCCAGGTTAGTGGCACAGCACGATGCTTCAGAGATCATCCACGTGCAACTAACAATGGGAAAAACTGCTATTGAAATTATAGCTTGCTACAGATCACACACCGTGTCCCAGGACCCCCACTCTGCATTCCTGGAAACACTGGGAAATATAAAGGTCCTACCAAACACCCTGATATTGGGTGATTTCAATTACCCAAACATTAACTGGGAGAACTACTAAAGTACAAACTCCCTTGCCCAACATTTCCTAGAATTTATAAACTCAAACGCCCTGGATCAACTGGTCAACACCCCCACCAGAGGTGACAACATACTGGACTTGGTCATCACCAACATGGGCAACCAGTGCTCCACAACGGAGGTCAACCCCTTGCTGGTTAGATCTGACCCTAAACTAATCACTCTGGATATCCACATTCCGCCACCACCCCCTGGTCAAAGAAACCACCGTGAAAAACTTTTGAAAAGCAAACTTGATGTTACTTAAGATGGAGGTGGGAAGTTTCAAAGCCCCCATGCTAAAGGATAACGCTGTCCAAGCTACAAAATCCTTTACTAATGCACTCTACGGGCACCTACAAGAATACATAGATTGTGCTATCCCAAACAAAACCAAGACTCACTCCTACAAGAAAAGGAAACCAGTCTGGTGGATCCCTGCCATAAACAAGCTATACAATAGAAGGAAGAAACTAGTACAGAAAAGAGTAAAATCCTAAGAAGGGAAGACATCCCTGATCAGTATCAGCAAGAAACTACGTTCCCTCATAAAATCATCCAAGGCTAGCTTCGAAAGAAAAATTGTCAGGGACTCCAAAGATAACCAAAAGGCATTCTTTATCTATGTCAAGAATCTAAGTGGCAATTCTCAGATCTGCTCGGAGTTAGTGCAGAATGGCACAAAATACACTGAACCGACTGATATCGCCAACATCCTAGCAGACAGAATCAGTGCAAACTCCACCCCCCTCTCACCACCAAAAGGGCCCATAACTATACCAGAAGAATGTAGTGCCCCTGAAATCACAGACACTCAGGTTAAAACAGCCCTCTCCAAAGCCAAAAACACAGCATCAGTGGGACCGGATGGTGTCCCAGGCTGCATCCTACATGAGCTCAAAAATGAACTAACCCCTCACCTAAACACACTGTTTAAACTCAGCCTCTCCAAAGGCTATGTGCCCACAGAGTGGCGCACAACAACGGTTATTCCACTCCACAAAGGTGGAGCCACAATAAACCCCGGGAACTATCACCCTATAAGCCTGACTAGCTTGGTCTGAAAAGCTATTGAGCGCATCATCATGGATCTCATTAACAGAGACATTGGGAACCTCCAAGCATTGGACACTACCCAGTTTGGTTTGTTAAGGGCGGATCATGCCTCCTAAATGTGGTGGACTTCTTTGAGAGAGTTACCAAGGCTATAGACGAGGGAAAGGTGGTCCACACAGCCTACCTAGACCTTGCAAAAGCCTTCAACACCATTCCCCACTTAGGTATTATGGGCAAGCTCACCAGCCTGAACATAACCCCCTACCTCATGAGATGGGTTGCTAACTGGCTCACGGACAGAACCCACATGGTAAGAGTTGTGGGAGCTAGATCTGACTCTAAACTGGTTACAAGTGGCGTTCCCCAGGGCTCAGTCCTAGGACCCCCTCCTGTTCAGTATATACTTCTCAGAGGTACAGACAAGCACAGGAGGACTATGGCTGACCAAGTTCGCACACGACTGCAAACTAGGGGCTATAATTGACTCTCCGGCTGACACAGACATCCTCCAAAAGGGTCTCACTGAGACAGATACCTGGTGTCAAAACCATGGCCTCAAGCAAAATGCCAAAAAGTGCATAGTCATCCCCTTTGGAAGAAAAAAAGTACCGCCAAACTACCACATTGGTGGAAGCCCCCTAAATACAGAAGACATAATAAGGGATCTGGGGACCCAAGCAGATAGTAACCTCTCCTTTGATAATCACAATGCCAAAGTGGTTAGAAAATCCTTCTATGTGGCTCACCTAATCACAAAAGGGTTTGCATCCAGATTGAAAGAGGTCATTGAGCCACTCTATGCATCAATCATCAGACCCATCATAGAGTACAATGCCCCCATTTGGGATGTACCTTACAAGACACCTGCAACAACTGGAAAGACCACAGAAGTACCTCACCAAGAGAATCACTGGCCTCAAGCAGATGACCTATGCAGTTCGACTGAAGAAACTCCAGCTGTACTCAGTTGCATACTGCCTACTCAGAGGTGATCTCTGCCTGACATACAAGGCCATGTCCAACCCAGCATTGATGGACATGTTCCACCTAAAGAAAACCATATCCCCTCAAGCCACACGCTCCAGGGATCTACACCTCACCACAACAATAAATAGGACGTGCTGGAGGGATAGATTCCTGTCCCAGAGACTTCCCATGCTCTGGAACAAGATTCCTATCTACATTAGGCAGAGCTCCTCGCTAACCTTCTTCAAGAGAAACCTTGATGAGTGGATGGGAAACAGAAAGTTTACCCCAGGGATCACTTCAATGGCTCTGCTGGACAGAGGCGCAGGGAACTAATCTAAGGGGGTGGCGAAAGCCAACACATTCTGGCTAGGCTTATAAATGCCTTCAGGCAGATAGCCTAGTACCTACCTATGAACCTATGAACCTATGAACATATGGAAAACCTCCTATATTATACCATTACACAAAGGAGGTAACTCCTTTGAATTTATCAACTATCGTCCTATTGCTATTTTATCACCTTTATCAAAAATCTTAGAACGGGTCATACACACACAACTCATGGACTACCTTAAAAAAAAATTTCTGTCCAAAAACCAACATGGCTTTAGACCCTTTCATAGTACCACCATTGCACTAATAGCATTCACTAACAGCATTAATCAGTATAGAAATAATGGCCAACTAGTCTCTGCCATATTCATAGACTTATCTAAAGCATTTGATATTGTGGATAATAACAAACTTCTCCATACTCTATCTACCCTAAAACTCAGTTTCTCATCCTTCAAATGGTTTGAGAACTATCTATCAGGTTGCCAACAGTCTGTAAAATGGCAGAACCAACTATCCTCTCTACTACCTGTATCCCTAGGAGTCCCACAAGGCTCCATCCTAGGTCCATTACTCTTCACTCTATTCACCAATCATTTCTCATCCTCCATGCCAAAAGCCACAATAATTCAACATGCAGATGACACCACAATCATATGTGCCGCCCCACGAACACCTTCACTCCCAAACACAAGAATGCTTCTCACAAGCTGAAACCTGGCTTAGCAACCACCAGCTTATTCTTAACCCAGCTGAAACCAAATTACTCCTCTGCACCTCTTATAGAGCCTTCCCCCCTTCAGACAACTTCACTATCACCTTTAATAACAAAACTGTTATTACCCACACAACCCACACCAAACTTTTAGATGTAGAAATAGACAATCACCCAAGATTTGACTTACATATTGCTCAAACTGTAAAAAAAGTTAACAAAAAACTGGGGCTCCTTTATCGTAATAAGCAATTTATCTCCAAGTAATTCAAAACCACAATAGCCAGGACACATCTACTATCCACCCTCCTCTATGCATTCCCAGTATTTACCAACCTCCATAATACAGAGCTATCCAAACTAGAAACTTGCTATAATAAGATAGCTAAATTTGCAACTGAATCAGCATATAGAACACACTACTGTGTATCTCTCAAGACACTGAACTGGTTGGAGTTCCCTCATCTACTTCAACTCAATTGTCACTAGCACATAAGTTATACCATCACTCAGATAAGATTCCAGCATTCCAAAACCTAATACACCCTCACACCACAGCAAGAACCCTGAGATCAAGCACCCTTAACCTCCTTGAAGTTACAAGACATAACAATGAGGCAGGTAAATCTCTCTTTAGCTGCTACATTTCCAAACTCTGGAACTCCCTACCTGCCCAAATAACATCAAATAACTCCACAACACAGTTCAAAAAACTGCTAAAAACCCACCTCAAAAACAACTGGCTATGCTCTTGTCTTACCCCTGGGTAAAGGCTGAAATATTAGAAATATCTACAGTCATTGGCAATGTTAAGTCTAGCTTCTCACATGTGACTGTCTGCTTTTATAAGTATGAAATATCTAAATTCGTGGATAATCTAAAATCTAGTTTCTCACATTTAACTGCCTGTTTTTATAAGTTAAGAAAACATTATAAAACTACATACAAACCTGCTAACTACTGTTATATTCTAGCCGTATAAGGCTGCAATATACTGCATGTGTTGAAAGTGTACAGAATGTATTATCCTGTAAGATGAGTTTACTATCTGACAACTATCTAATTTTGAGCCATGCTAACTGGCCGTATTTACCTATGACTGTAAACCTGTTTTTGTATGTGTATTCCACCATTTGTATTAACTTGTTCATATATGTTAATGTACCTCTTATGTAACTGGAGCTTTTCTCCCCGGGCCTCCGCTGAAAATGAACATGTGTCCAGTCGGACCTTCCCTGTCAACAAATGTAAAATAAAATAAAATAAAATAAATAAATTAAAGTAGTATTGCACTGATATAGCATAATAATCAGATGAAGAGCTGCAATGCATTAAATCTTTATGTGCTGCTTACAGAGATACAGTGGCACATCGACATGAACATGCACACGCCCCCCCAACACACAAACGTAAACTCCCCCAATACACAAATGTAGATATATATGCTTTTGTACTAAAACCAACATGCATTGCATTTATTCTCCCTTTACCTTTCACCCTAAGAGAGAAAAATAAATGTAAGTTTAGTAATAGGATCAAATAGACTCATTGCAGCCATGGCACGGACCACAGACAATTTAGAATTCAAGCTCATACAAGAAAGATACATTTTCTTTTGAACTGTATAAGAGATACAGGGCTATTAAGATTAATTAATTAATTAATTAATTAATTAATTAATTAATTAATTAACTAGGATAGTGCAAATGGGTAAAACCCATTTTCATCAGAGCCGAAAGAAAAAAGATGGAGCAGTTAAACAAATTTTCAGAGCAAACCATATATTAAGAAACAGTGCATCATTTATAATTACATATTAAGATGTAGCATACATCAAAATACAATGGTCATAATAGCAATGTTTATTCAATTATTTGGTGACAATATCTAGTGAGAGTAATATTCAGAAACAAAATTATTATAGCCTCCTAAGTCTTACAGCATACATATGTAGAATGAAATATATAACAATTAAAGTAGAGTGATGACTGTTGGATTGCCATCATATAGACAGAGCGAAGGGATGATTATCCTTATAAGTGATACTGTGAAAGAATCAATATCAGCTACTATCTGCTAGTGTTTGTTGCCCTAATGTCTGAATAGGGCTTTAAAGTGAAGATAAATGCTAAGTAAGCAGTTTATAATATCAGTCTTGTGAAAGGAGAGGCACTCAGTTTAAAATGTAGAATAATGGTCACCTACCTGTGCTCCTACCCCTTCTGCACCTTTCCCCTTGTCTCCCCCTGCAGCTAGTTATAATCCCTTATTCTGTCACTTCCCATAATGCACTGACTTCTGCTGCACTTAGCTCTGGAAATGCTTGCTGTGTTCCTTATCCTTGCAGTTGTCTGTCCCAACCCTGCTCCTGTTTGCCACCACCTCCACTTGTTCTCTGTAACAAATCTCTGTTGCCTACTTATAGTACAACATAAGCCTCCTGTGGTGACCCTCTTGCTTACCTTCTCCCATGCTTAACTAAGAATAAGCAGAGAATGTTTGTCATGTTTTTATTTATTTGTTTATTTTGATGTTATTCGCTAACCCACCTGACAAAGGGAACCTTATCAGGGGTGGTTTAGGAGCACTGCTTGCAGAATACATGGTGGAATGCTTTTACAGCATCACTACCTAATTATTTTGTAATTAATAGATGTTTATTTTACAGTTTATTCACTTACCTACCTACTTGATTGATTTTGTGGCCAGTTGCTTGCTTGCTACATTTAAAACTCTTCTAAGTTATGCAACAAAGTCTAGAAGATTTAGGATTTTTGCTTGAAAGTGTTTGCATATGTATTTTTATACCCCAAGTACCCCAAGCAGACTCAAAAGAATTTTCCCTTGGGTCAACTGCAAATGTTTTAGGTGTGATGAAGAAGAAATAGGTAATTGGCAACATATTTTTTGGGTGTACACTGAATTGGCAGACTTTAAAAATTCCCTGCAGACTATTCTGTCAAAAATATTGGGTGTTCAAATTGGTATGACTAAGGAAGTGATTTTTTTGAGCTGTGATCCATTATCAGAATTGCTTAGACATAGTAAGGCCTTGCTGAGTTTAATTCTGGCGGCTGCCAAAAAAAGCAATTACTAGAACATAAAAATCAAAGTCTAAAGCAACCATACTAGAGGCAGTGAATATAGTAACAGACACAAAAGAGCTGGCAGTGGAATCTTTTGAAAAGAGTAGGAGCAAATTATATAGAAAAAATTGGGAATTGTGGGAACAATACATGCAGAATAATGTTCTGGAGGAGGAATGAGGTTTAAGGGAAGGCAGGAATTGAATGAACTATGAAATGTTTGAATGATATGACTGTATAGAAGATGATATGTGATGTATAATGTCTGCAGCCGAAAATTTTTCAATGAGGCTTGTTTTCATTTATATAAATGTATGACTGCCTATGTCTTAAAAATGATAATTCGATAAATATGGGCAGGATTCACGAAGACTCCGTGTAAGAGTTACAAGTCTTACACGGAGGCTGCAGTTAAATGGTGTGATGTCAGCATACCATGCATATTCATGAGGGCATGCTGACTCACACCCAAGGCTAACACGGTCCATGTAAGAAAGTAGGGGGCGTGTCCGCAGGGCGAGTCCTGCAAACGGACATGCCCCCTGAAGAGTAACAGTCCCGAAAGTAAACCCCCATGAGAGAGTCTGTGTAAATGTCAACAAACACAACACAACACATGCCCCCACAGACTATAAACATAAAATGTAAAAATGAACATGTTATATTTTTTTTATAAGTTTTAAAGATGTTTGCCCGTAATTGCGCTCGTTTGTGCAGGCGTGCCCGTCACTTAGCCACAGTTAGCAGTCAGTGGAAAAGCATATAAGATCCAAATATGCAAGCTAAGCCAAGAAGCAATAGCGTAGTGGTAGAGATGCCGGCTGAAGAGGAGGCAGTCATGGTTCGAGCCCCCACAACATCAATTTTTATTTTCAGTGAAATAAGCACGAAACAATTCCCTGACATATATGTACATTTATAAAATTATATTTTATGTAAAATGTAATGAAATGAGCCATGTATTTTGAAGAAATGTGAGATAATAAAAAGAAATAAAATGTCAGAAGTGCCTATAGCTGAGCTACGCTCTAACAAGTTGAGTATATCTGCCCGTAGGTGAGCAGTGGTTTAACAGGTGTAAAATGAGTGCCCGGGGTTGAGCAGTATTGTAACATGCTGAAACTGTGTGCCCGTAGCTGAGCTGAGCGTAATATGCGTGCTGACAGCAAAATGATGCGTAACCCAGCGTAACCCATTTGCGCGGAGCTGCGCACCGCGCCAACAAGATAACCAGCAGGCAACGTTGAGCAAGCTGTATCAAAACTGCCTTTACACAGACACACCTCCTAGCTTGTGTAGACAGTCATAAAAAAAAGCAAAGCAATATCCAGGCTTGAACTCAGGATACCATGCACCATAGTCAAAGTACTGAACCACTAAGCCATGATAGTTGCTTTTAGAAATGCAGTATTAGCATGTATATAGGAATGAATGGAAAGAGAAGCATGACAAAGCAGGTTTTGTGAAGCTGATACATTTCCAAAATGGCCAATCACAGATAAGTGGAAAACGGCATATATAAGCCCCATAGGCAGGAATACACAGCATAACTGATTGTGGAATCGATTTGCAGTCAGGATGGCAGGTGTAGGAGAGGGTAGTTGCTTCCGAGCACAGAGATGGGGCATTGAGGAGTCCAAATATATGGGTTGGCTCCTCATCCATGATCATGAGGCCCAACTCATGCAGGGCCAGGTCCTGTGGGGAGCATACAAGGCTGAGGCGTGGGACCAGTTGGCACATGATCTCACCAGTGCCACAGGAATACCAAGGACTGGTGAACAGGTCCGTCACCACCATGCGGACCTGAAGAGACGGAAGCAGGACTAACTGAACCATTGAATCCAGGAGGCCTGGCAAATGCCCAACGCCCCACTACTGAGTAAGTTACATGTAATTATTTATGTAAGAAATTAACCTAGCTGATATTATGGAGATGTGTATTCCAATATTACTTCATTTATATTACAGCTGCAGGTGTCCATTCCATGAATCGTCAAGCCTATGCCGATAGGCTTGTGCGGTTGCACCACCAGGCAGGTTAGTAATTCTCTCCCTGTAACTGTTAAAAAATATAAGTATGACAGCTTGCAAAAGAGTGCAGTGTAGTCACTTATTAATAAAAAGTGCAAGTAACAGTGTAAGAGAGATTCTGCTAGTACTGTGTGATTACATAAGTGTGATGCAGCCTGTAATCCGAAAATAAAAATGAAACAAGTCGGAAATAAAGATGTTCCACCTGTAATGTAATAGTACATAACCTGCAGCAGGCTGTAAATTACAGCTACACAAGCTGAGTAAAACACATGTGTGAAATATATACCCGTTTAAAATCTGAAACATGACACAAGTGAGACTGTTGGAAAGGATTGTTGTAACCAAGTAAAACATGTCAATAAAGCCTAGAATTAAGTACCATCCTGAATTGTAAAAATAAAACAAGTGAGAGTGTGAGAAAGAGGTATGAATCCACCAATAAAGTTGTAATAACTCCTGAATAAAGTATACTGCAGTCAGTACAGAATGAAATGAATGTGACAGGCACAACCAAACAGTGAAATGTGTGGAATAAAGTACTGAAGCTGGAATGTGTGTCCCACAATTTGGATATGTTGCTGTACAATTGCAATATGCAGATAGTATGGTTGTATGAAATACCAAACATCCACAGTTGTCTAGAGCCATATAAATCAAATGTAGCAGGATGCTGTAGCCGAACAGAGCCAGATATGAATGTGTATGAATAAAAATGCAATGTATATTAATGTAGCAGTAACATTCCCATCACCACCATGTATAAGTTTACACATAGGAAACTGTAGTCAGACCTGTAGTGTGTATATATCTGCAGCTAGTAGAAATGTACAGCATATGTATAGGTATTTGAAGTTGTTAATGAAATATTTCTTCACCCTACCCTATAACCACAAATAATCCATTCCACATGAAATGGGTATGTGTATTCACAATTAACTCCCCTGGACATTTGTCCTGTTGGTTCATACATATTTGCATGTATGTTGATGTATGTGCCCTGTTCATACATCCAAACCTGATGGCCTGTTGCCATCAATCAACCCTGCATGTTGTTGGATTGTGTATTGTTGTTCAAATTATGCATGTGTTATGCTTGCTGTTCAATGGCTTGAATTTATGGATGTTTGGTTAATGGGAATACTAATGCATGCTGTTACAACTTATTGTGAATGGTATTGTACGTTACTAACCCAAACTGTCATAAAATAATGCAAAACATAGGACGACAGGGAAGGCGGGTTCCAGCGGACCCACCTCTCCCACCTCAGCTGGCGAGTGCACCTGGCAGTAGTGCCCAGGCCGGACCCTCCTCCCGTGGCCCTGTGCCACCTGCGGGTGGAAGCGCTGCAGGGGATGGGGCTTGTCCCCCCTTTGCAAGCGTGGCCAGAGGAGAGCATCCACTCACCCTCTGTAGTGTCCAGACTGTGGTGCATAGGGAGATCAGGCATGCTGTGCTTGGGCCCCTACGCCAGCTTGAGGCATGGATGGCACAACTCACGGGCATGCCTGCTGCCCATCCTACACAGCCCCCAGCACAGCCCCGTCCTGGGCAGTGAAGGCACAGTGGCAACTGCCCATGGGTGGGGATCTCAGTTCCACTGTTGCCATCTGTGGGCTCATGGGCTCGAGATATCCAAACATCCGTCCCCGTCAATTATGTATCTCCCCACATGTGTCATACACCACCCCTGTATGCATCTTGTTTGTCTTGTCTGTTAACCTCCCCTACCTACCTCCCCAGCTATACCTACTTCCTGTACCTGACATACCACTCTCACCTGAAAAAAAAAAGAAAAAAAAAGGGCACTCTGTACCCACAAAAAATTATGCTCCATACATAGCTGCCCATTCCGCACACATGTCTGCTGGACATGTAAACTGGCAATTACAATTGGCTGTACAACAAATATTGTTGTCCTCACCCCTCTCTCAGGGGTGGAAGGTTTCAGATTTCACACCAAATTACAAACATATTCACAGCTGTTGCTGATAAAGAAATGGGCAGCTATGGGCCTTTCCTACATCCCTCCTGCAAAACCCGAGCTTGTTTTCCTACTGTCCTACCCTCTTTGTGCCCCCTTTTTCACCACTTTCCTATCTCCCCATTTTCTTTTCTTTAAAAGAAATTAGCGTGGGTGTGAGCGAGAGTAAGCACTTTTAAGCAGTAGTAAGCGGGAGTGCGCTTCTGTGCGCTTAGCTAAGCATGTGTGCATGAAGCTAAGTGACAGTGCGCATGCGTGAGCTCCGCGCAAACCAGCGCTAACCCACTTACAACTGCTTAAAAGTGCCTTAGTCACTCTGAATGACAAGGCCTGTAGTTTGCTCAGCAGCAAAATAAAATTATTCTGTCAGTCTCGAACCCAGGACCTTAGAAACATTAGTCTGCATGACTTACCACTAAGCCATGACTGCTATACAAGAACATTGTGCTGAAAGAAATATATCATGAAATAGTTGGAATTAATGTAAAGGGAATATAGCAAGTCTAGTACACAAAGCATGTCATGTATATTTACTGTCAAATCTAGTGGATTTGTAAAATAGTACTGTGTGAAGAGAAACAGCCATGCTAGTTGGTAGCTAGTAGGTAATAATGTCACAGTAGCACCTGGCAAGCCACACACATACTCAGAGCAGGATAAACACTGCCATAGTTGAATAGTTAAGAGCCCAGACATAGCAACTGTGACTGAGTTACAGGGATGTCCCTTATTTGAAAACAAATGTCAACTGTGCCCCAATGACTCCCTGTGAAATGTACTAACAGTAGGCAGAAAGGTGTTACAACACATGCAATGGTAACTATGAATTACTGAAAGTATGCACCACTTGCACGTCACAAATGGAGTAGTAATACATATGCTCAAAATAACCCACAGTCACAACTGCAGAATATCAGAATATTTCATGGGTGTATCCCACTGATATGTACCATTCCATGAGGCTGATAAAAGATGCACCTGAGAGTATCTGAGGCCTGCTCAGCAGCATGATCAAATACCCTTCTAAGTGTCAAGGCCCACACCATGGCCAGACTACACTGCATGCAGTACCACCCTACCACAACAAACACATAGGGAATTGCTGACCAAACAGATATAGCAAGCATTACAAGGTGTGAATGTAAATGGAAAATAGGAAAGCCATAGCAACACATTACAGGAAAGACACCTAGCAGGCATACAAGGAGTGAATGTAAAGGGCAAATATTGAAGCCATAGCAACAGATTGCAAGAGCCACTGCTATATACCAGTTACACCACAATTCCCACAGGAAAGCACACACACCCATATACACAGTATTACTAGCCGTAGGTGTCAGTTTACATACACACTGAGAAGAGGAAACTGGAGGAAGGAATACTCAGGTTACAGTACAACATGCATTGCAGTGTCTACAACACAGCCTGAAATATGAGACATACCAACCCTTACACTCACAGAACAGTGTCCACAGCAAACCAGCATGGTCCCCACCCTGATAATCTGAAAGGGCTATGCCTACCTAACAAACCTTTTTATAGCACTGTCCTGAAATCACAGTGAGAACTGCAATCACTACACAACAGGCTGCATGCAATTAGTAAATGCTGGCTAACAATTGGTGCAGAGGCCATCACATGGACATGTGCAGATACCTACAAAAGAGTCCTGTACTCCCAGTCCACACATGCAATACTTTCATTGCACCCTCTGGAGGTAGAGACAGAGAGAGAGAGAGAGAGAGAGAAAGACAAAGACAAAGAGAAAGAGAAAGACAAAGACAAAGAGAAAGAGAAAGAAAAAAAAAAGTAACAACAAAACAAACAAGTTGACAGCAGGCCAACTATCTGAAAGCCAACGCAAACAGCTGCAACAAACACAGGTAATGTAAAGTACTAATATAATAGTCTACATACTGTGAACCCTCCATATGTGTTATTGGTCTGTATCTATGTATATGAAGATGTGCATAGGGCCGTGGACATACTGTAACTGTCACTGAAGGCTGTACATACATATGTATGTGAAGGTAGCTATGTGCACATATCAATGTAGGTTGTAGTGCAATGTACAATGTAGGTTGTACAGTAATGGATGTTCATCAGTACGTTAGTGTGTGTATACATATGTGGAACTAAAAAGGATTATACATATATCTATCATGTGTATACGTATGTATATCGAGATATGTATGTGTATATATATATATATATATATATATATATATATATATATATATATATATATATATATATATAATATGCATATATGTATACATAGACAGAGAGGGATGTAGAAATACATAGACATATATAGTTTCACAGTTTCATAGTTTAGTACTAGGCTATTTGCCCTGGGGCATTTATAAGCCTAGCCATAGTGATGTGGCTTTCGCCACCCCATGTAATGGTACAAAAGTGTACAGAATAGATTTAGAATACTGTGCCTCTGTCTAGTAGTGACACAGTGAAGACCCCCTTACATAATAGAATTAGTTTACTGTGCCTCTGTCTAGTAGTGACACAGAGATGACCCCTGGGGTAAACCTATGATCTCCCATCCACTCGTCAAGATTTCACATGCAGAGAGTCAGTGAAGGGCTCTGCCTAACATGAACTGGGATTCTGTTCCAGAGTATGGGAAGCCTCTGAGTTATGAATCTGTCCATCCAGCATGTCCTATTCATATTTGTGCTGAGGTTTAAATCTTTAGCTCTCGTGGTTCTAATGGATTTGGATTATATGAGGTGGAGCATGTCCATCAATTCCTGATTGGACATGGCCTTGTACGTCAGGCACAGATCACCTCTAAGTAGGCGGTATGCTACTGAATAGAGCTGGAGTTTCTTTAGTCTGGCAGCATATGACATATGTTGAAGACCCTTGATCCTCTTGGTGAGGTACTTTTGGGGTCTCCCTAGCTGTTGCAAATGCCTGGTGAGGTACATACCAAATGGGGCATAGTACTCATTCATGGGCCTGATAAGGGAGGAGTATAGGGGTACAATGACCTCCTTTGATCTGGATGTGAATCCCTCCATGATAAGGTAGGCAAGGTAGAAAGTCTTTCTAACAACTTTGGCAATGTGGGTGTCAAATGAGAGGTCACTATCGGCTTGGGTCCCCAGGTCTCTGATTACTTTTTCCGTACTCAGTGGGTACTGTCTATGTGATAATTTGTGGGTACTTTGTTTTTCCCAAAGTGGATGACTATACATTATTTGGCATTTAGTTTAAGGCCATGACTCTGGCACCAGTTGTCCGTTTCAGTGAGGCCTTTCTGTTGGATGTATGTGTCAGCTGGTGTATCGACTATGGCATCTAGTATGCAGTCATCTGCGAACTTTGTCAGCCACAACCCTCCCAAGTTTGCTTCCACATCTGAGAAATAAATGCCGAACATGAGGGGTCCCAGGACAGAGCCCTGTGGGACACCACTTGTGACTGGCTTTGAGTTTGACATGGCTCCAGTGATTTTGAATTTATGGGTTCTATCCTTTAGCCAGTTTGCAACCCATCTTGTGACATATGGATTTACATTTCAGCTGTTGAGCTTGTCTATGATGCCGGAGTGGGGTATTGTGTCGAAAGCTTTAGCCAAGTCCAGGTAGGCTGTATGGACTGCTTTGCCCTCGTCAATGGCTCTAGTGACTGTTTCGAAAAAGTCAACCAGGTTCAAAAGGCAGGATCTGCCCTTTACAAAGCCAAACTGGGTGGGATCAAGTGTCTGTAAGTCCCCAATGTCTCTGTTTATGAGTTCCATAATGATTCTTTCCATAGCTTTGCAGACCAGGCTGGTTAAGCTTATGGGGCAGTAGTTACCAGGGTCTGTAGAAGTGCCTCCTTTGTAGAGTGGGACTACTGTTGCTGTACGCCAGTGTTCAGGTACATATCCTGTAGTAAGGCTACGGTTAAATAGCAGTTTTATG
>NC_056737.1:104078333-104178333 GCF_019279795.1 Protopterus annectens
GACACAATGCACACCCACAAACCCATTACAAATCAAATATGTAAGGTGGAATGAGTGTGCCAGTGACTGGGTGCATGTTATGTACTGGTGTGATTGCTCACCATGACTGTCTGTCTGTCATGGTAGTGTGTGTCCTTGGTGTGAGGCCAGAGACAGATGTGTGAGGTATTGCGATCAAAACATACTACATTGCCATATCTTGTGCTGTGTTACCCTGTATGTGACTGTGGTGTAGGTAGGGTTATGGCAAGTAAGAGTAGTGTGCATTACCAGTGAAATATGTAACGTGCATTGCATGCAGTGCATGGGTTGATAATGTTCCACATACAGTACCTTGATACAAACCCCCAGTGTGAGGTTGTGCATTGAACCTGAACCAGTGTGCTGACTGCTGGAGTATACTAGTCTGTCATATGGAGTGTGCCAGGTACTGTTGCACAGTTGTCGGCTGAGCACTGATATCTGGTCATTTACATCTGTATCCCCCAATAGACAGACAGATGCTATATATGGGGGTTAAGTTATATCACTACAGTCGAGTATTATGTGTATTATGTGTGCCATATTTTGATGACATATATTGCTGACATATTTTTCTTTTCCTTTTCAGGGCTATGGTTCACCAGCGAAACCCTGTGTACTCCGCTGCGGAGGATGAGGAGATACGCCAGAGCCTGGTGTGTGATTTCGCAATACTCTTTTCCCGCACCAGCCAGAACCAGCAGGAGAGGGCTGCACTGTGGCAAGACCTGGTCCGTCGGGTAAATGACATAGGCACACATAACCGGACATATGAGCAGGTACGCCATCACTGCAGTGATTTAATTAGAAATGTCCATCAGCGTGCATCAGATATCCACAGGCAACAGCTTGCCACAGGTGGTGGGGTGGCTATACATCCCCCCCTCACTAGACTGGAGGGACTACTCCTAAGTGCTGTGGCTCCAGCCCAACAGCAACAACAGCAGCAGCATACATGCGTAATGATGGAGGCTGGAGCCACCCAGCAGCAGGACTCGGAGTGTGCAGGTAACATGCCATATGTATAGTTGACTGTTCTGTACACTGTTAGTTTATGCATGTGTGAGGTGTGTCCTCGGTTTGCAGCTGTTATCTTGGTAATTATTGTGCAAGAGTGATATTCTCAATATCAGCAGTAGACCTGTAGAAGCCAACTGTTGTACTACTGAACTGTATCATACTCACAGTATCAATGGCACAGTTGTGGCCACTGACAATAAATGTCTCATTTCTGCAGGTCCCTCTGGTGTAACAGCAAGGCAGTCTATCCATGCTGGTGAGTGTGTGTAATAACAATACCTTCAATACTCTTGATACTAATAGTAATAATAGGCTGAAGCAGTAGTGCTATGTGTTTGATTGCAGGTGTGTTTGTGTCTGTGTGTTGATATCTCATATACTGAGGAGTATGCATGTGTGCATGTGTGCATGTGCTCTGTGTGCATGTGTGCATGTGTGCATGTGTGTATCAGTGGTGACACTATGTACACATTGTAAACTGTGTTTCCTGTCTTACTCCCACAGGTTCTGGTGCTGCTCTGGTGTTGTGCAGCAGGGAACCTGAATCATCTGCCATGGATAGTGATAATGATGATACCTGTGTAATGGCACAGGGAGGTGTGTCAGGGTCCGTTGTTGGTCAGCCAATTGACAGTACACAGCTGTCAACCGCATCAATGCGCACAGTCATCCTGCCAATACATCCTTTGTCACCAATGTCCCTAGGTGATGGACAGGATACAGTGGGCATTGACCAGGGTAATGTGGTATCGGTGGCACATGCATCCCCACACAGCAGCCATGGCCAGGGTCCTGACATGGTACCACACAAGCAGATGTCCAGGGGTTCTCGTGGGAGCATCTGTGGGTGTACTGCCCCTGTCAGACATGCCCACAGAGGTCTTTCAACCTCAGCTATGTTTTGGGCTGTAATGCAGGCACAGTCACGTATGGAACGGTACACCAGACAGGGTCTGAGGGAGCTGAGAGAATGCTGCACAGCTATGAGTGACAGTATGCATGATGTTGCGGCTGCCATCCGTAATTTCACCGAGGTCATTGACAGACATTGGGGGGACACATTAGATCTGTTCCACAACTACATGTCCATGAGCTAGGGCAATGGTGGATGGTTGAGGCATTGACGTGGGCATATGCCAGCAACAGCGGCAGCTGGCAGCTGTCGCTGATGACAACAGGCCCGCGGCCACTCCCATAGTGCCAGCAGCAGCCCCAGCAATGCTGGGTCTGTGCTGTCATCAGACCACCCCAGGAGACCATGTGCACGTGGCTCTGGACAGTCCCAACAGGGACCTGTCTCCAGTCACCAACCACCTGCTTCTGATGACAGTACCCAGTCTGGCTTAGTACCTGATATGGTCCGTAGCACCCCTGCCAGGCACAGGTACCGTGTCCGTGGCCAGAGACAGTGATCTGTATGACCTGGCAGGTACAGTCTGTGGCTGTCCACAAACACCTGTATATGGCAGCCATGAGGTGGAACTGTGTGCATGCATACACACATGCGAACTGATAACACCTAAGGCTACCGCATACACGCACACACTGCATCAACATTGCCCCATCTTGTACTGCTGTCCCTCACCAACACACATACACAGACATGTCAATTGGTTGTATCAGTGGCAGACTCAGGCATACCAAGTACACACCCTGTGCATATGATGAAACTGTGCCACCTCCTGCATTCTGTAACATCGGTGCAGGAACAGGTTAACATGGTGCTGATGCACAGGGTGACTACATAGAAGTGTAGTAATAGTATCATGTTGTCAACAGTACAGTGTAATGATATCATTGTGGGTATATCCCAGCATGCCTGATGCAGTTACAGTATGAATGTCATTATATTGTTTTGTACACCCATAGTAATTACCATAGTGTAATGTCTGCACATCTTTGCATACTGGTGGTGAGGCTGTCAACAGAAGGCCACCTACATAGGTAGCACAGGGGATAAGAAAATGTAAGTATTGATACTCAATGATGGACATGTCAACTGCAAGTTGCATGCTGTCCACACTCAACTCTGCAATGAGGATGTTTGAGGATGTTGATATCTATGCAGTAATACACAACAGGTTCAAGACTCACAAGAGCACCCTAGCACTACAAGGTCACACCTCATACCATGCATGACAGCCCCAAAACACAGAACTAACTATGACTGGAGGGAGAGCCTCCATACATGTCAAGGATACTGTGGTGCCAGGACAGGTAGCATACATCCTACAAAGTTTGGAACTGCTGAGTGAGGGCTCAGTGTCTGTTATTCAAAATGTGTATTAGTTCAGGTATGAGTATTTGGGTTTCAGGCCAGTTATTCTACATTACGAAGGTACATGGTCTGTACACTTGTGGGAGGTGGGGCTGGACACAGCCCGTCTGACCTGTGACTTTCTGGGTAGAGGCTTATAGTGCCTGCATATATGCACTGTTACCTACTGGATGTTGTACACCTTGTTTGTTGTAGCATAGTCTAGATCCAGGCCTGCTGACTGTAGCTTTGTTGGTATGCATGTTTGCTTGATATGTCCCTGAAACACTGATTCCACCTGCAATGAAGATTTACAGTGCCTCTGTGGATCCCTAGTGACATCTGTATTGCTTACTGTACTGATGCCCATGTCTCACTTGACAGAACGTCACTGTTTGTCCTGTTTGCATGTAAGTTGCCTGTAACACATTGCATATGACTTACCTGTCATTTGCTCACGAAAGCATTTATATATGCCAGCACTAACAAATCAAGAGCACTACACCCTCACATACTCACCTTGAGTACCTTGTTCCCCATTGGCCCTATGTGTTGTTAATTATTATGGGATTCACAATACTATGGTAGCATGTGCAAAGGTCACTTGTCAATCTCCTCTCTGGTCCAGTTGGTGAATCTGTGAGTCATGTGGCAATCTTACAGCTGCCTCATGTACACAGACAACCCTCTCCCCTTCCCATAAACGTACAACACATGTGAGAGATGCAACCACATAGCCAAACTGGGGGCTAAGCTCTCTTAACTCAGTACTGGCATACCCTGTCAGGTGGAGTGGGATACTACAGTGAATACAATACCAGTCTCACATAGACCTGCCACGACATCAATCCAAACACAGAAACACACAGGAACATTCTTGGAGTCTCAGAATAGCATCCTGCCTGAGCAGCAGACACCTGCGAAGCAGACACACAAGCAAACGTTATGCCAGAACAGAGCACATGCAGCACATGCTCACAAAGCCTGTGTGCCAAACAGTCACAGCCCATACGGCTTAACAACACACCTGCTACAGTTGTAATAGGTACCTCTATCGTCAGGTACACTGTGGTCCTGCTCACCAGGCTGAACAAGGAGAAGGTCACGGTGAGATGCCCGTCGGGCACTATGATCCACCACATAACACAAGCATACAGGTCACTCCAAGGCATGTACACATATGACTCAGTCATTGTCCGTGCCAGTGTGAATGACCTGTGATGTACCTCCCTGGACTACATGATAGGGGACATAGAGGGGCTCTCTGAGCATGTGGCACAGGCTGGTATGACCCTGACCTTGAGTAGCATCTTACCCTCACCAAGAATGCTGCAACAATATGTAGACAGGATGATCAATTTCTACAACTGTCGTATGTTTCGGTGACATTCAAAGGGGATCCAATGCATGTCAGTGTGGGATGACATGCTAGACAAGCCACGTTGCTTTGCTAGGGACAGCTTGCACCTGTCACCCATGGGCCATTGTATATTGGCAGAGGCTCTTGCTACACACATAGTGCCTTTTTATGCAAGGCTCAAATTACATAGCCACCTACACAGGTATCACACGGGATAGGACACTAATAGTAATGCTACTCAACGCCAGCAGTGTAAACCTCAGGATGCATGCAGTGGACACTGTCCTTAGCATGGAGAACAGCAATATCCATGCAGTAACAGACTCCTGGTACAAGGCTCCCAGGTGCACCCCAGCACTGCCAGGTCATACCTCATACCATGCTTGTCATCCCCTAAACATGTACCAAAGCAGAACAGGGGAGATGTATCCAAAGGCACCACAGATACACACACCTCCAGGTTGGTGGCACAGCACAAAGCATCACAGCCTATCCATGTGCAACTAACAGTGGGTTAGACTGCCTTCAGGTTCATAGCCTGGCACACACCACACTCCCATACCCAGGAAACCCACTTGGCCTTCCTGACAACACTGGGAATATGACGGTCTCTACAAACACCATTATATGGGTGGACTGCAACTACCCAAACATAGAGTGTGAGCATTACTCTAGCTCCAAGACCCTATCTGAAAGGTTCCTAGCATTCATTCACTGAATTGCTATGGAACAACTTGTTACCACTCCCACAAGAGGTGGAAACATGCTGCACCTGTTCATCAACAACATGTGGACTATATACTCCAGACCAGTCGTGTATCCCTCACTGGTAGGATGGCACCATATACAACTTACACTGTATATTCACATACCACATGCAGCCCCTGCACAGAACACCACAGTCATACAGTTGTCTAATGCAGATTCCATGTATTCACATGAGGCAGGCTTCAGACATGGGAACTATTGAAGGTCACAGGTACATATGTGTATGTAGCACATACATACATCATGTGTGCATTGACATTACTGATATGATCTATGTTGTGCAATATTGGGAACAACACCCCACACACATGGACAAACTGTGTGACAAAAACACACATGGCGTTTGTAGGATACAAACCCCTACCTAACTGTGTTATGACACTTGTGAGAGACACAGTTGCAGAGCACGCTATTTGCATTACTGGAAGACTTGCTTTCCCCTGCTGTACTTATAGGGTGCTGACATCATCAGTGTTTAGACAGTGGAATATGCAGCATGTGGTGTGTTGTACTAGTTGACAAAGGGACATTTCTCTTACACATAGAATTGCATGCACACACACATGGACAAACTGTGTGACAAAAACACACATGGCATTTGTAGGATACAAACCCCTACCTAACTATGTTATGACACTTGTGAGAGACGCAGTAGCAGAGCATGCTATTTGCATTACTGGGAGGCTTGCTTTCTCCTGCTGTACTTATAGGGTGCTGACATCATCAGTGTTTCGACAGTGGAATATGCAGCATGTGGTATGTTGTACTAGTTGTCAAAAGGGACATTTCTCTTCTAGATAGAATTGCACGCACACTACTCCCCCCCCACATACACACACACACACTGAGCACTTGCAGGATTCAAACTCCTACCTAACTATATTATGACACTTGTGAGAGATGCAGTAGCTGAGCATGCTATTCAAATTACTGGGTATCATTTGTGCTCCTGGCATATGTATAGTGTGCTGACATCATTATTTATGAAGAGGTATGTACATCTGTTACTATCCATCAGTAAGGGGGAGAGCATATATATGCATTAACTTTGCTGAGGCACAGTAGCCTACTGTACTGTGGAGGCAGATGCCAAATACACTGTGGATAGCCTTCTGTATTCCCTAGGGACAACAGCCTAGTATTGCACTCTACGGCCATATGTTTACCTGTCAGATGCAAGTATCTGTTGCTCATATACTGTTTGTGGGTCTTTATTGCCATAGATTTCCATATCTCTATGAACAACTTGTGTTCTGTGGCAGATGCTTGCATATGAGTGGGATCCAGTACTTTACTTATGTCTCTGTTGTAATTTCACTGTGTGCACTGGGCAGATTTCTGTATTGTGGGAGGTTCCTGTGTTAACACATACAAATGCCAGATATGTGTGTGCAACTGCTGAACTGTGACATGGCCTAAGTGTGTGGGCATGCCCAGTTCACAGTTTCTATGGCTTCTTGACTGACACGTCTCATTTATCTAAGTGTGCGAGCATGCCCAGTGTGAACCTTCCATATGTTGGGAGTTGTGGTCCACCACATTTGTGTTTGTGTGTGGACTTCATCTATATTTCACATGTACAGTTGAGTGTTGGTCGTCAGGTTGTGTTCTTACTGCCCAACTGCTTTGTGTCTGAACCTAACAGGCATTATGCTGTGCCTGCAGGGTTGCCATGGGATAGTTTGCATACAGTTGTCAACATCCTTTCATACTGACCAAACAGTGTATTGTTGTATAGTGTACTGGTTCAGTACTTTCACTGTGGTGGACAGTATCATCGGTTTCAGTCCTATCACTGCTTGTAATATTTACAGTGAGCACACCAGACTGGTTGAGGGCCAGTTGTGCAGATATGACCATGTTGCATTTTGTTCAGATATGGGCAACATAGAACAGGATTGTCCGACATTGTTAATGTATTCCACAACTTGTGTGGACAGTGACAAACAATGGTCATGTCCCCTAGGCCATTTGTACTGCTAGTTAGAGAGTGTTTGTCCTTCAACACACATATTTACTGGTGTTTGCCATGACATATGCCAAGGTTAGTGTGCTGTGCCTCTGTCTACCCGTGACATACAGGTGATATCCAGGGTACACCTACCATCTCCCATCCAGTCATCATGATTCCTCTGGATGACAGTCAATGAGGGCCTCCCTGGATAACCTGTACTGGGGGTTTAGTCATGAGTGGAGTGAGCTTCTGGGTTATGGACCAATCAGTACAGCATGTCCTGTTTATGTCTGTGTTGGGGTTCAGGCCTGTCATCTGCATAGGTCACCAGCATTCAGATTTTACATGGTGCCAGATGTCCATTGATTCCAGCTTGGTCATGGCTTTATACATCAGGCACAGATCACCTCCAGCCAGATGGTATGGCACTGTGTGGAACTGCAGTTTGTTTAATCAGGCAACACATGGCATCTGTTACAGCTCTGAGATCCTCCTGGTGGGGTATTTGTGGGGTCTTTCCAGTTGATGCAGGTGTCTGCTAAGGTACATCCCACAAGGGCCATTGTACGCAATTGTGAGGCTGCTGATGGATGACTGGAGAGGCACGATGACCTACCCTGACCTAGCTGTGCTTACCTTCATGATTAGGTGGGTATATGGTATGTTTCTGTAACCACTACAGATGCATGGTTGTCACATGCAGGATATCTATCACCTTGTGTCCCCAGGTCTCTTATTGCTCTTGATGTACTTAATGGGTTAACACCTATGTGGTAATTTGTGGCCACCTACTGTGCTTCCACAGGGGATGACTATACATTATCCTGCATTTATCTTGTTGACATGGCTGTGGCACCACTTGTCTGTTTCTATGTGTGCCTTTTGTAGGATGCTTGTGTCAGCTGGAGGGTCCGATACGGTGGGCAGTTTGTAGTCATCTGCGAACCTGTTCAGACACAGTCCTTCCATGTTGGCCTGTACCTATGTGACATATATAGCATACAAGAGAGGTCCCAGGACCGTGCCTTGTGGGATGCCAGTTGTACCTGGTTTGTAGTCTGACATGGCTGCAGCATGTCTGACCAGGTCAGTTCTGTCCTTGAGCTGGTTTGCATCCCATCTACTTGGATAGGGGTTTATAGTTAGGCTGGTGAGCTTATCTGTACTGAACAACTGGGGTATTCTATGGAAGGGTTTAGCAAGGTCCAGATAGGCTGCGTGAACCACATTCCCCTCATCAATGGCCTTGGTGCGTGTTTCACATGAGTCAGACATGTTTAAGGGGCAGGACCTGCCCTATGAAAGCCACGCTGGGTAGGGTCCAATGTTTGTAGGTACCCATTCTCGTTATTCCTGGGATCCATGATCATCCTCTCCATTACTTTGCCAACCAAGATAGTCAGGGTTGAGGGGAGATAGTTTGCAGTATCCATTCAGGCACCACCTTTGTGGTGAGGGACCACTGTTGCTGTACACTGCTCTTTGGGTACATATCCTGTGGTAAGACTGTGAGTGTGCAGTAGTGCTATTTGGTGTTCCATTCTTCTTACAGTACTTATTGGACACAACCCAGGACACCATCTGGTACCATTGATGCTGTGTGGTTTGCTTTGTAGATGCTGGCTGTTACCTCAGCATCTGCAATGTCAGGGGGCCAGCACTATGCTGGGATAGATATTTGGCAGTTTGGTGCTGGTGGGGAGTTTGCAAAGAATCTGTTAGGTTGGATGTTGGCAATGTGTGTGGGTTTGGTGTATTGTTTGTGTTATTTGAGTACTGCAGAGCATATGTGTGGATTATCACCATGGTTCCTACCATCAGTTAGGACAGCTGTGTGATTATCCTTTGTGTCCTGCACAATTTGTATTGTCATAGGTTCATAGGTTCATACTAGGCTATCTGCCCTGGCCATGTTGGAGCATAGACAGACTGTGTGTGTCTTTCGACACTCCTTGCAATGTGCATATTATGCCCATTTGGGGTTTACTTTACTAGATGTGACACAGGGATGGCCCCCAGTGTACATCTACTATCTCCCATGCACATGACCGGATTTCTCTTGTTGTGTATGAGTGTGGAGCTCAGCCTATCATGGACTGGGATTCTGTTCCAGAGTGTAAGGAGCCTCTGGGTTATGGACCTGTCCCTCCAGCACATCCTATTTATCTATGTGTGGAGCTTCAGATATCTCACTGTGGTGTCTCTGCTGGATTTGGAGTTTCTGCAGTGGAGCATGTCCATTCATTCTGGATTGGACATGGCCTTGTACATCAGGCATACATCGCCTCTGACTGGGCAGTATGCATGTGAATTGGGCTGTGGTTTCTTCAGCCAGGCAGCAGATGACAAATATTTGGACCCTTTATCCTCTTGGTGAGGTACATTTGGGGTCTTTCTAACTGCTGCAGGTGTCGGGTAAGGTACATCCGAACTGGGGCATTGTTCTCAAGTATGGGCCTGATAAGGGAAGAGTATGGGGGCACAGTGACCTCTCTTGATCTACATGTGCATCCTTTCATATTACGGTGGGCAATATAGCAGGTCTTCCTGGCCACCTTGGCAATGTGAGTGTCACATAACGGGTTACCGTCCACTTGTGTCCCCAGGTCCCTGATTACTTCTTCTGTACATAATGGATTGCCACCTTTGTCATACTTTGTGTGTGCCTTGTTTGGTATTTGTTGAGACATTCATACTCTGCAGTGTCTTCAGGAAGGCTGGCCAGGGTTCCTGGGTTTGTGAGGGTGGCCTGTAGCAGGCTGCAAACAGGGACACAGTTTGAGCCACTGTTACATGCCCGTGGATAGTCCATGCTGCTTCTTGCTGTGGTACCAACCTGGGGGTGTGGTTATCCTTGACAATTACTGATAGCCACACTCCTACTGTAGTTTGTTCCATGTTTTGGGTCTGTAGAGCATGGTATAAGGCATAACTTGGTAGTATTTGGGTGCTCTTCTGGGCCATGACCCAGGTTTCTGTTACAGAACAGATATTAACATTCCCCATGCTGAGGTGGGTTTGGTCTGCATGCACCTTGCAGTTTAGACTTCTGGCATTGGGTAGCATTACGTCCAGGTTGTTATCCCTTGTGTTACCTATGGTGGTGGGTTTGTGTTTCCAGCCTTACCTATTCAAGGCACAGTGGGGGTGACAACAGCCTTTGCCAGTATCCACACAGCCAGGTGTGCTGGGTGCGTGCCATCCCTAGCAGGTGGAGCATCATGTCTTGCTCGGCATGTCATCCCAGGCTGTCAGCCATTTGTTCCCCTTCGCTAACAGCAATACTTCAGCCTATTATTGTACTTGATCTTGTTGTCTTCATAGTGTGGCATCATGCTTGGTGAGGGTGAGATGTTAGGCAGGGTCTTCATGTTTGCATATACTAGATGGTGTTACATTGCTTAACACATGGCAATCATGCCTCAGGTGGTGCTGCAGGGCTGCCTATCTCGGATGCACATACTACACTCCCTGTACATGTTTGAAAGCAGGTTGTGTCATGTTAGGCGTCCCTGTTACTATATGAGTGAGTCAGAGAGGGGTATCATTCCCAGGGTTCCTACTGAGCCAGTGTATGTGCTATGTGTTGCCTCTTTGCCAAGGCCAGGGCATACTGGGCACGCCTCCTTCTGCCTACTGGGGCAGGCTCAGGTTGCTCCTCTGAGTCACGCTCTGCCTGTGATGGCCTTGGCAATGGTGGGGGGCTGTTTGTCCCAGCCCTATGCTGGTCCTGCTGCAGCTGTTTTCGCAGAATCATATTATGTAGCATAGCACATACCATGACAATTTGGGTACATGCAGTTGGTGAGTACTGCAAGGCTCCACCAGATGTGTCCAGGCACCGGAACCGTGACTTGAGCAGCACAAACACACGCTCTATTACATTTCGTGTTTGTGCGTGTGCCTCATTATGGTGTTCTTGTTCAGGTGTGTGTGCGTTTCTGATGGGTGTCATCAGCCACGGCTCCAGTGCATATCCAGCATCCCCCACTAAGTGACCATGTGGGATGTCCCCATTGGCAAATGTCTGGTACAGCTGTGTCAAATGCCAGATATGGGAATCATGGTAGCTTCCAGGGCAGCCAGCACACACATTCATTATTATGCCCTGGGCATCTCACATGACCTGGCAGTTGATGGAGGAGAAGCCCTTGCGGTTAATGTAGGCCCTACCCCGCTCACCGGCTGGTGCTTTGATGCGTATATTGCATGCAGTCTATTGCACCCACTACCTCAGGGTATTCCACTATTTGCTGGAAGAGACGCATATTGCTGGCCAATACCTCACGGGAATTGGGGAAATATACATGCTCACTGACATGTGCAGACATGGCATCCAGGAACTGGTGCAGTACCCTGGAAGCTGATGCCTGTGATATCCCCATCATATCACCAGTTGGTCTCTGGAAGGTACCTGTTGCTAGTATTCTTAGGCCAACACATGCCTTGGTTTCCACTGGGATGGGTTCCCCTCTGTTGGTTCTGTGTGTGAGGTGTGGCCTGCACAGCTCAACGATTTGCTGCAGGAGGTCTCTGTCCACTCTATAGCGCTCCACTATCTCCAGCTCATGTAACCCCTAGTAGGTGACCCTGGGCCTGTACACTCTTCTCCGTCTCCTCACTGTGGGTTGTCTGGCAGCATTTGCATTGTCACCACCCTCAGCAAGTCTCCTATGTCTCCTTATAACAGCTATGGCAGCTCCTAGCAT
The DNA here is from genome assembly GCF_019279795.1 of Protopterus annectens. Lineage (NCBI taxonomy): Eukaryota > Metazoa > Chordata > Ceratodontiformes > Protopteridae > Protopterus > Protopterus annectens. The sequence goes on from NC_056737.1 coordinate 104,090,423, forward strand.
GTTTGGTCTGAGTGTAGCTTTTTCAGTTTTCACTTCTAATAGCTTACTCCTGTCTTGCAGTGTCTCTTGAAAGAAACATACTGCAATGCTGTTTGCAGTGTTTTAAGTACTGGGCTGGGCTAGTATTCTGCCTGTGTAATTGCCTGCTTCTAATTGTTTTCACCTGCTAGCTCTACCAGTATTCCTTGCTAGCTTCCTACTATTTCTTCTGCTTCCTTTTTCCTCTCTGTTTCCTCAGGGGGAGCAGCGCGCATACCAGCGAAAACACACTCACAGTGGCTACCACGCGTGCACACATGCTTACACAGACTAGAATCTGCTTATTCGGGTTAAAACGCACGCACACCAGCGCAAACAGGTTTATAGATCTTTACACAGGCTCCAACATGCTTACTCTGCCTTACACGCGCGCACTCTGTCTTACTCGCGCCTCCCAGTGCGCACACGCGCGCATGCATGCACAGCAAGAAACTTTGGTGTTAGCCACAGTGTACACCTTCCATTTCTTGACTTTCCCATGCTTATCGCTTGACACTCCTCTTTCTATGCTGTGTGACTGACATCTGTCACATACCGGTTTGCTCCAATGAGCTTGATTTCTTTCTAACATTCCCCCCTGTGATGTCACCTATCTCCTACTCTGTTACTCCCCCTTATCTAACTCTTACACTACACGGAATGTGCTCATTTGCTATGTGACAGTGCGATTCACTATCCTACCACTCATTTACATAGGATTGCCTACTAATGCTTAGTTACGTGTCTTACACTCAGCTTCCCCCCTTAGCAACCACTAAACGGTGACCATGTTGTTTTTGGTCTGCTAGTCCCTGCATTGTAAATCCATGCATTGCATAAAACCCACATTTGTGGGTTTCAAACCTTTATTTTTATGTCTTATATAGTGCAGCTTGTTTGCGCGGGGCTGCGCTGCATTTAAACCACGCCGATCGCCAAAAAAAAAAATTTATTTTATGTTTGCATCGGGTTACCGTGCCAGTGGCCACATATTTGGCCATTGGCATGCTGCCTGATACATATGCACACTTTATTTGGAGCTGACATGGCTCCATTGTGTTATTTGCAGAAATGTACACAGTTGTCAGCTGAGTACATTTCTGCACCTAACACGACTCTTCCACGGGCTGGTTTCAGCTTCGTGGATCACTAATCTACCTCATTTGCATGCCTTTCAGCTGCAAGTGAGGTACTTAGCATATCCACGCCCTGCCCGTGTAAGAGACGTTTTAGCTGGTCTTTTACATGGTATTTTGGGCTGTTCCTGGATCGCTATGGCTGCATGGAGTCTTACACGACTCTTAGACTCCGTGCAAGCCATCGTGAATCCTGCCCTATGTTTTTTGTTAAAAAAAACTCTTTTAAATTGCCAAAGACATGAGGCAGTGGCAGAACATTCTTTATCTACCTTTTGCCACCTCAAAAGTGATTGATGAAGTAAAGCACAGACTGGTCTTCACATCATTAATACAACAAGCATGATGATATCAGATCAGGACGCATGTACAGCGCAATGCAGTAGATAATTATGGAGAGCCAAAAAAGCGTGGAATTTATATGTAGGTTTTACAAAGGAGGACAGGTTGGAGGAAGGCACTACATGATAGTAAAAGTGCCAAAGCTGCAGTAAGCATTAAAATGACTGCACGTGATTTTTAAATAGGAGCAGGTTACCTGTCAAATACATTCTCATCTGGAAGTTCAGGCATATTCCCTTAAAAGGACCAGTTCCCATTTCTCAGTTTTGATATTTCTGCTTCCAAATATTGCTTTCCCAAAGATGTCACATTACTTAAATTCTCTCTGTTTGACCCCAAAGTAGTGCCAGAGTTCATAGGTTCATAGGTTTATACTAGGCTATCTGCCCTAAGGCATTTATAAGCCTAGCCCAAATTTTTGTGGCTTACCTTATATGAAAAAATACTGTGCCCATTAGTTTGTTGTGCCTCTGTCCAGCAGTGACACAGAGATGATTCCCGGGGTAAACCTACGATCTCCCATCCACAGGTCTAGATTTCTCTTGAACAGAGTCAGCGAGGTGCTCTGCCTCACATGGACCGGGATTTTATTCCACAGCATAGGGAGTCTCTGAGTGATAAATCTATCCCTCCAGCATGTCCTATTTATATCCGTGCTAAGGTTTAAGTCGCTTGCTCTAGTGGTTTTGGTGGATTTGGATTTTTGAGGTGGAGCATGTCCATTAATTCGGGTTGGACATGGCCTTGTATGTCAGGCACATGTCACCTCTGAGCAGACGGTATGCGACTGAATAGAGCTGGAATTTCTTCAATCTGGCAGCATATGACAGATTTTGGAGTCCCTTTATCCTTTTGGTGAGGAACTTTGGGGTCTCTCCAATTGCTGCAGATGTCGGGTGAGATACATCCCGAATGGGGCATTGTACTCGATCATTGGTCTGATAAGTGAAGAGTACAGCGGAACAATGACCTCACTAGATCTGGATGTGAATCCCTTCATGATCAGGTGGGCAATGTAGAAGGTCTTTCTAACCACTTTAGCAACGTGAGTGTCAAAAGGAAGGCCACTGTCAACCTGGGTCCCCAGGTCCCTGATAACCTCTTCTGTGCTTAGTGGATTGCCACCTATATGGTAGCTTGGGGTTATCTTGTTTTTCCCGAAGGGTATGACTATACATTTTTTGGCGTTTAACTTCAGGCCATTGCTAAACTACACTTCTCCTGCCTGGTTTAGCCGATCTCTTGGGCAATCAGCAATCATCCGGTGGACCCACTGCACTATGTGACAATGTACACATAAGTGCACACACATACAGCTGTGTGTGTGTATATATATATATATATATATATATATATATATATATATATATATATATATATATATATATATATGGATCTACCTTAGTAGATCGACAAGTTAAAAAAGCGAAAACAAATTCACTGACGCCAGAAGATCGCAAATCACTTCACCGACGCCAGAAGATCGACAAGGCAGAAGACCGACGGAGGAAGACACCGACGCTGAGAACACTGCGATGGGGAAAGGATGTGTATGCGGTAGTGACGGACGATAGGGTGAGTAAGGTAAGTGTGCGATGTTGACGGTGTGTAGGGGTAGGGGTGGGATAAGTGAGTTAGGGTTAGGGCACGGGTTAGGTAAGGGTGCGAGTAAGGTAAGTGTGCAATGTTGGTGGTCTTTAGGGGTAGGGGTGGGATAAGTGAGTTAGGGTTAGGGGTTAGGTAAGGGTGCGAGTAAGGTAAGTGTGCGATGTTGGTGGTCTGTAGGGGTAGGGGTGGGATAAGTGAGTTAGGGTTAGGGCGCGGGTTAGGTGAGTGTGCGATAGTGATGGACCTTAGGGTAAGGGTTTGGATTAGGGTTGTAGATAGTTGTGTATGTATGGGTTAGTGTTCGTTTGTAAGGATTTTGGTGTGCTTGTGTTGTGTGTGTGGGTTTTGGATAGGGGATTTGTTTAGTTTGTTGGTATGATGTGTCGGGTGTATGCGATGTCGTGTTTGTGCACTGTCGATCTTCTGGCGTCGGTGAAGTGATTTGCGATCTTCTGGCGTCGGTGAATTCGTTTTCGCTTTTTTAACTTGTCGATCTACTAAGGTAGATCCATATATATATATATATGTGTATGTGTGTGTGTGTGTTTTATATGAAGCCCCCCACGTGGGTGGGTTTGAAATACTGTGCTTTGTGTGATGGTTAGAATGCTGAGCAACTTGTTCCTTTCCCTGGGTAAGTCAGTCATTGAAGAGAACATTCTATGATGTGAGCATTCCCTGCATTAGGGTCAATGAATGAAGGTTCTCGGGAATGAACCTTCGATGAACTGATGTAGACCCAACCCTACACACACACACACACACACACACACACACACATATTTATATATATATATATATATATATACACATACATACATACATACATACCTTATATATATATATATATATATATATATATATATATATATATATATATATATATATATATATATTTTATTTTATCTATAATATCTATCTATCTATATGGGACTTCTCAATTTGTTTGTTGACAGCTGCTTTATCCACCACAGCTGGTCAATATATGTAGATGGTCGACAGATGTGCTAGATCAACAATTCCACAGGTGGGAGAATATTCCCTCTCACAGGGGATTGTGCTGTCTTGGAGTTTATATAATTAGCAAGGTGTGTGTGGGTTGCAGGGGATATTGCCCTCTGCAAAAAAATGATGTTATTTGCTTTTCTTTTTGTTTGCATGCGGCAAAGATTTTACTTGTCCACATGTAATTGACTGTCAGGGTTTGTCTTGTCAACCTTTTGCGCTCTATGTTGTTGCCAACACAAAAATCATCATATGGGGATGTTCTGTCAAAAATCCTACTGAGACACCAGAGACCTCCAAAACACAAGACTGCTACAACTAACACTTCCCACAGCACCCATGATTGGGGACTCAGTAGTGAGACACAAGGATGTTCCACTCACCAGGTTGGACAAGGAGAAAGTCACAGTCAGCTACCTGTCTGGTGCCAGGATTCGTCAGATCACGCATGCACTCAGGTCTCTCAGCAACAAGTAGAATTATGACTCTGTCGTAGTTCATGCTGGAGTGAATGACCTGAGATGTACATCACTGAACTAAATGAAGACAGACATGATTGAGCTCTCTGAGAACATGTCCCAGGCAGGTATGCTCTAGTCTTGAACAGCATACTACCTTCACTTAGAATGATACCACAGTATAAATAAAAAAAATCATTGATTTCAATAACTGGATTAGTTTTTAGTGTCATTCAAAGGAGATCCAGTTCATGTCAGCCTGGGAAGCCATGGTCGACAAACCTCGCTACTTTGCCAGAGATGGTTTGAACCTGGCACCTCTAGGTTTTCGACTGCTGGCCAAGGGCTGTTGCCTCCCCCATAGTGCCTTTTTTATGCAAAGTGTTGAAAACAAACTTACCTATGTGAAATTTGCCAATCATAACAAAATATGGGTCTTGATGATAAATGCCAGGAGCTTAAACCAAAAACTGAACACCCTGGAAGCACTTCTATCACTGGAAGATATAAATGTCTGTGCAGTCACAGAAACCTAGTTTAAGGCCTCAGACAGTACCCCAGCCATGAAAGGCTACAATGCCTTCCACACCTTCAGACCACAAAATGAACATGTGAGAACCAAATGAGGTAGTGTTTCTATCTATATTAGAAATAAATTCACCTCCCTTCTAGTTAGACTGGACAACTCCATGGAGTTACTCCAAATTCAGGTTACAGTGGGTAAGACATCCATTTACTTCATAGCCAGTTGTTGATCCCCCTCCATGGGTCATGGTGTATACAAAGCCTACTTGACCAAACTGGAGACAATCCAAATATTACTGAACACTCTGATTATGGGGGATTTCAATTAGCCCACCATCAACTGGAAAATCTACACTAGCCCTAACCCGCAGTGCAAAAGTTCCTTGACTTTGTTATCTCAGATGCCCTGGAACAAATTGTTCATACCCTGATAAGAGGAACAAACATACTAGATCTGGTCCTCACTAACATGTTAAACGGATTCACTACTACAACTGTCGGAACCCTCAATAGTTAAATCTAACCACAAATCAGTCACCTTTGAGCTGACACAAAAATCAGAACTCACAAAGGATGAAATCAGACTAAAAAACTTCACCAAGGTCAACTATACCCTCCTAGATGAAGGTATAAATGCATTCAAAGCCCCACTCCCACCTGGAAGTGGTAACTACACCGAAGCTTACACTAAAGCCGTGTACAATCACTTACATAAGTATATAGACTTGGCTGTACCAGAAAGAATCAAAGCCAAAGTCTGAAGTAAAAACAAGCCACCATGGTGGACATCCAGCATCAATAACTTTACAATAAATGCAAAATGTTGCTATCCATGAAAACAAAGGTGAGATCCCCAATAATGGAAAAGCACCCTCCTTAGCCTCAACAGGCATATAAGACAACTTGTCAAATCTTCTAAGGACCTCTTTGAGAAAAACATAGCTAGCACAGCCAAGGATAACCATAATGCCTTTTACAGCTATGTACGTAACCTAAAAGGTGTGACACAAGCATGTGCAGAACTAGTGACTAATGGTATCACACACACTGACCCCACACAGATAGCAAACCTGCTAGCAGATAGGTTTGGAGAAAAGTAAACCCCCCCATCTCTTCCAAATCTATCACAAACCTTGCCCCAACACCCCTACATATCTGAAGAACAGGTCATTAAAGCCTTGTCCAGGGTAAAAAACACAGCCTTTATGGGGCCAGATGGCATCCTAGGCTGTCTTCTAAACAGGCTAAAACATGAACTAGCATTACCATTAAGTACCCTTTGTAATCACAGTCTAATGACAGGCTTTGTTCCGGTGAAATGGAGAACAGCAACAATTATTCCTCTCCACAAAGGTGGCCTAGCAACAGACCTGGGGAATTACAGACCCATAAGCCTGACCAGCCTCATCTGTAAGACTATGAATGTATCATTGTGGACCTCATAAATAAAGACATAGGCAACCTCCAGACCCTGTAGTCTACCCAATTAGGTTTCGTCAAGGGCAGATCCTGCCTGTTAAATTTTGTGGATTTTTTCAAAAATGTGACCAGGGCTATTGATGAGGACAAATCTGTGCACACCACATACCTCGACTTGGCAAAGGCTTTTGACACAATCCCACACTCAGGCATTGCTGATAAACTTATCAAACTGCATGTGCACCCCTTTACTCTAAAATGAGTTACTAACTGGCTCACAAACTGGACACACTCTATCAAAATGGGTGACTCCACATCAGCCAGCAAACCTGTTACCAGCAAGGTGCCACGGGGTCAGTGCTGGTTGGAATATACTTCTCAGAATTTCAGATCAAACCTAAGGGGTTGTGGCTGACCAAGTTTGCAGATGACTGCAAACTGGTTACAATTATTGAATCCCCAAATGATGTTAGTGTAGTTTAGGAGGGTCTTATGCAGACCAGCGACTGGTATCTTAGTCACGGTCTCAAACTGAATACAGAGAAATGCATCATCATTCCCTTTGGTACAAACAATGTTGCTTCACACTATCAAATCAACAACAATACCCTAAGTACCCACGAACTGGTAAGGGACTTGGGTTCACAAGTTGACCACAACCTTAACTTCAACCACCATCTGTCTACTGTAGTAAGGAAGGCTTTCTGTGGAGCACACTTGATTAGTAAAGGTATCACCTCGACAGCAAAAAATGTTATAACCCTTCTATACTCGACACTAATTTGGCCCATAATTGAGTATAATGCCTTGTTTGACATGTACTGTACAAAGCATCTGTAGCAACTGGAGAGACCTCAGAGGTTTCTAACAAAGAAGATCAAAAGAGTCCAGCATGTGCTGTACACAGGCCAAATAAGGTCACTTTACTCTGTATCATATAGACTTCTTACGGGAGACTTATGCCTGGCTTACAGAACAATCTCCGACCCAAACCTAATGAACTTGCTGCATATCCATAAATCAAAAGGGACTAGGGCCACCCATTCCAGGAACTTAAATATGGCCTGTGACTTAAATAGGACATGCTGGAGGGACAGATTTATCTCCCAGCGACTGCCACATCTCTGGAATAGGCTACCTATTCATGTGAAACAGAGCACCTCTATGACAGTATTCAAAAGAAGAACCTGGATGAGTGGATGGGGCACCGTAAATTCTTACCGGGAATAGCGCCAACAACCCTCCTGGATATGGGCAGTCATTACTAATACAATCTTGGGTATTTACTAAAATTTCTATGGCATTACATTGGGATGAAATGACTAGGCTTGAAATGACCTCTGGGTCGATATCCTAGTAATCTCTTATGATCCTATAATCCTGTGATCCTATAACACTCAAAGGAAAATTAAGAAATATTTTTTGTCCTAAAAATCTCAGTACATTTGCCATTTTGTATGTTTTTCACAGGACACAGCTGCTCATATAGGGACTTCTTCTTCTTTTTCTTTCAGCTGTTCCCATTAGGGGTCGCCACAGTGGATCATCTGTTTCCATTTCTTCCTGTCCTCTGCATCTTTCTCTGTCACACCAACCACCTGCATGTCCTCTCTCACCACATCCATAAACCTTATCTTAAGCCTTCCTCTTTTCCACTTACCTGGCAGCTTCATCCTTAGCATCCTTTTCCCAATATACCCAGCATCCCTCCTCAGCACATGTCCAAACAAATGCAATCTCGCCTCTCTGGCTTTGTCTCCAAACCGTCCAACCTGGGCTGACCCTCTAATATACCTATTCCTAATCCTGTCTACCCTTGTCACACCCAGTGCAAATCTTAACATCTTTAACTCTGCCACATCCAGCTCTGACTCCTGCCTTTTTGTCAATGCCACTGTCTCCAACCCATATAACATAGCTGGTCTCATTACCCTCTTGTAGACCTTCCCTTTCACTCTTACTGGTACTCGTCTGTCACAAATCACTCCTGACACTCTTTTCCACTCACTCCACCCTGCCTGTACTCTCTTCTTCACCTCACTTCCACACTCGCTATTAATCTGAACTGCTGATCCCAAGTATTTAAACTCATCCACCTTTGCCATCTCTACTCCCTGCATCCTCACCATTCCTCTATCCTCCCTCTCATTCACACACATATATTCTGTCTTAGTCCTGCTGACCTTCATTCCTCTCCTCTTTAGAGCATATCTCCACCTCTCCAGGGTGGGACTATATTGCATAAAGAAGTTTAGGTGGTGAGCCTGACTGTATTGCAGTGTAAGGATAGTGCTGTTATCTTTGTTCTTGAACTTGTATAACTTTTCTCAGTGAAGAATAAATGCCTTTGTGCATTAGTTACCACTTCTGTTGTATTGTTAACTACCCCCTTGATTTGTTGCCTCGTTGCACTGTGGTATATTGATAACTACCCCCTTGGTTTGTTGCCTCATTGCACTGTGGTATGTGGCTAACTACCCCTGCCCTGTTGTACTGTGGTGTATTGCCAACTACTCCTCTGATTTGTTGCATCTTTGCAATATAATGTATTGCTAACTACCCCCGATTTGTTGTGTCTTTGCAGTGTGGTATATCGCTAACTACCCTCTGATTTGTCGCCTCTTTGCAATGTGGTGTATTGTTAACTGCCCCTGATTTGTTGCCTCTTTGTACTGTGATATATTGCTAACTACCCCCTGATTTGCTGCCTCTTTGCACTGTGGTATATTGCTAACTATCCCTTTGATTAGTTGCCTTGTTGCACTGTGGTGTACTAACATGTCATCCAATCCTTGAGCATGGCAAATTAGTATATTTTGAGCTCTGCAGATTATCAGGATGTGTAAAATATGTTATTAGAGTGTGGCAATGCACTTACTGCAATTTCATTGGGAAACAGTCTCACATTTTGAAGAATGGATTACAGGAATGTGAATTACACGTGAGTAACACACACCATTTGCAAATACAAAATGTATAAAGATAACTGCAGGAATACAGCCTGGAACAGATAGCTTGGAATTTCTATGTATTGTTAGTTTATTTGTAATAATGTAACATGGCAATGGGTAGATTTTTGAACCAAAATGTGCTTTGTACTTTTTAAAGTAGATGATTGTTCTGAGCAGGATGATAATTAATAGTAATAATGTGGTTCTATGAAATGGGACATAATTTAGCAAACAGTACAGTGCCCACAAGTTTGCATGTAAGTTAAGAATACTATGATGTAGTGCATAGGAAACAGAGTAGTAGGCTTGTAGTATCCTTGTTTCTCATTCAGTTTCCAAGCTATTTAGCAGACATGGAGACTATCAGACAATAAAAGCTGGTTTTATTTAGTAAGGTATTAGCTCAAATTGTAATGACCCTTGGATACTATACTTTAGACACAGATGTGGTATTCAAATATGTATTATCTTCAAATTTCTGGTCTGTATGCTAAATTTTATTTTTGCTAGCATTCATTCAGTCAATTATTTATTAGTTTATTTTTTTCTCCAAAGTATTTAAATTTATGGTGTTTTAAGGTATACATTTCTTGCATGTACAGTCATTTAATTATGATTTGTAAGGAAGATTAGAGCTATTTCAGTATTAGTCTAATCTCCATCCTTATATAAAGCACTTTCTAAAAAAGCAAGTATGAGTGCAACTGTCTGACTGCAGGACACGTCACAATTCTACACCTCCCACAGAGTAGGGCCCTAACAAGAGACCCAGTCTTACCCCCTTTCAACTTACATACCTCTTCTCATCTGACTGCTGACCTACCTGGTAAATAATACCTAAGTATTCTTGCAGAACGCTAAAGAATTTAATCCATCACATACTCAGCCTGGGGCTTACTAATATTTAGGGGATATTTTAACTATATATAGTTAAATAACCTACACTCGCTCTTAATCTCCAACATCATATCTCCTTCGTTCTGTCTATCTCATCCTTACATTTTTTCTCTTTTCTTGTTTCTTATTATGCAAATTTTCACATATATTTTGTTTTTGAAATGTTTGGTTGACTGCAACAAATATGCAAAACCCTCTGAAAATGCATAGTCTCATTTTGTATATAAGCTGACCTCTAGATATATGCACAGTTTCCTATACTCATATAGTTTATATGTTAACTCTATGTTTAAGGTTCATAGGGTCATAGGTTCATAGGTAGGTACTAGGCTATTAGCCCTAGGGCCTATATAAGCCTAGCCAAAAAGGTACCCTGGCTTTCGCCATCCAAGAAAATTATTTTCCTGTGCCTCTGTCGAGCAGACCCACAGAAGTGATCCCTGGGCTGAATTTCATATTTCCCATCCAATCATCAAGATTTTTCTTGAAGAGTGCTAATGAGGAGCTCTGTTTGACATATATAAGTAGTCTGTTCCAGAGTATGGAAAGTCTCTGGGACAGGAATCTATCCCTCCAGCATGTTCTGTTTATTGTGGTGACAAGGTTTAGGTCCCCAGAGCGTGTAGCTCGGAGGGATTGGGATTTATTTAAGTGGAGCATGTCCAACAGCTCTGGGTTTGACATAGCTTTGTATGTTAGGCAGAGATCGCCTCTGAGTAGGCGATATGCGATGGAGTAAAGCTGGAGTTTTTTGAGGAGGTCTGTATAGGGCATCTGTTTGAGGCCAGTAATCCTCTTTGTGAGGTATTTCTGTGGCCTTTCCAGTTGTTGTAGATGTCTTGTAAGGTACATACCAAAAGGGGGCATTGTACTCTATAATGGGTCTAATGAGTGATGAGTAGAGGGGAACAATGACCTCTTTTTTTCTGGATGAGAAACCTTTTGTGATGAGGTGAGCCATGTAGAAGAATTTCCTGACCACTGTGGTGATGTGATTATCAAAGGAGACATTACTGTCCACCTGTGTCCCAAGGTCTCTTATCACACTTTCGGCATTAAGTAGACTACCACTTATGTGGTAGTTCATGGGTACAGAGTTTTTACCAAAGGGGATGACAATACACTTTTTGGCATTGAGCTTCAGGCCATGGCTTTGACACCAGGCATCTATCTCAGGCATTAAGTAGACTACCACTTATGTGGTAGTTCATGGGTACAGAGTTTTTACCAAAGGGGATGACAATACACTTTTTGGCATTGAGCTTCAGGCCATGACTTTGACACCAGGCATCTATCTCAGTGATACCTGTAGATACCAAACAGGAGAGGACCCAGGACTGAACCCTGTGGTACTCCACTTGTCACTGGTCTGAAGTCGGATTTGGAGTCTGCTACTTTCACAGTGTGGGTTCTGTCTGTGAACCCTTTTGTAGTATGCCCACATTGTTAGGAGTTTCAATTATGGCTCCTAGTTTGCTGTCATCTGCAAACTTTGTTAGCCAAAGACCTTCTGTGTTAGCCTGTACTTCAGAGAAGTAGATACCAAACAGGAGAGGACCCAGGACTGAACCCTGTGGTACTCCACTTGTCACTAGTCTGAAGTCGGATTTGGAGTCTGCTACTTTCACAGTGTGGGTTCTGTCTGTGAGCCAGTTGGCAACCCATCTTGTGATATAGGGATTTATACCTAGTTTAGTGAGCTTATCTATAATTCCAGAGTGGGGGATGGTGTCAAAAGCCTTGGCGAGATCTAGATAAGCTGTGTGAACCACCTTACCCTCATCTATCACTTTGGTGACTGCTTCAAAGAAGTCAGTCAGGTTTAGGAGACATGATCTGCCTTTTACAAACCCGAACTGGGTAGGGTCCAGAGTTTGGAGATTAGCAATGTCTTTGTTTATGAGTTCCATGATGATACGTTCCATGGCCTTGCAGACCAGGCTCGTCAGGCTAATGGGGCAGTAGTTCCCGGGGTCCATCCTGGCTCCCCCTTTGTGGAGTGGGATAACCATCACGGTGCACCATTCAGTGGGCACAAATCCTGAGGTGAAGCTATGATTGAACATGGTACTTAGATAGGGTGCCAGTTCATTCTGTAGTTCGTGTAGAACGCAACCTGGGATATTGTCAGGTCCCATGGATGCTGTGTTCTTGGCTTTGGAGAGTGTGTTTTTTACCTGTGCAGCTGTGATTACAGGAACTTTGCATTCTTCCGGTATAGAGATGGGCCCTCTAGGGGGTGAGAGGGGGGTAAAATTAGCACTGAACCTATCTGCCAGGATGTTGGCAATATCTGTTGGTTCTGTATATTTAGTGCCATTGTGCTGTAACTCAGAGCAGATCTGAGTGTTGCCATTGAGATTCTTGACATAGCTATAGAATGCTTTGTGGTTGTCTTTGGCAATTTTGTTTTCATAACTAGCTTTAGAGGATTTTATGAGGGATCTCAGCTTCTTACTGAGGTTGACCAGGGAGTTCCTCCAGTCATGTGAATTTACTCTTTTTTGCAACAGTTTCTTTCTTCTGTTTGTTTATGGCAGAGGACCACCAGATTGGCTTCCTTTTTTTGGAGGATAGCATCTTGGTTCCATTAGGGATAGCATGATCCATGCACTCGTGTAAGTGCTTATAAAGTGCATTTGTGTAGGATTCATCAGTTGTACCTCTATTGTCTGTCTGCATGAGTTTCATGAAGTTTTCCACTTCTATCTTAAGAAGTGTGAAGTTGGCTTTGGAGAAGTTTTTTATGGTGGTTTCCCTAATTGGGGGTGGGGGCGGGATGTGGATGTCTATGGAGATTAGCTTGTGGTTGGATCTGACCAATGAGGAATTGACCTCTGGTGTTGCCCATGTTGGTAATGACCAGGTCTAGGATATTGCTGCCCATATGGGGGTGTGAATAAGTTGATCCAAGGTGTTGGAATTTATGAATTCCAGAAATGTTGAGCAAAAGATTTGTACATGAGTAGTTTTTCCAATTAATGTTGGGGTAGTTGAAATCGACCATTATTAGGGTATTGGGTTGTACCCTAATACTTTCCAGTGTATCAAGAAATGAGGAGTGGGAATCCTGGGGCATGGTGGGGGTTCTGTAGCAAGCTACAATTTGGATTGCAGTCTTGCCCAGAGTTAGCTGCACTTGGATAATCTCGAATGCATTATGCTGTGCAACTAGCCTGGAGGTGTGTATATCCTTAATGAATATGGACACGCCTCCACCTTTAGTGCTTCTTTCTGGGTTAGGTGGCCGAAAGGTGTGGTATGAAGTATAGCCTGGTAATGCAGGGGTGCTCTCTGGAGCTTTGAACCAGATCTCTGTCACTGCACAGATGTTGATGTTCTCCATTTTAAGGAGTGCCTTGAGGTTTAAGGTATAATTTTTTTCTGTTACTATTTGTGTAACCCAGGCTGAGTCTACATCTTTTCATTTCTGAATAGTGGTCAACCCTGGTAAATGAAATAAGTAAAGATTACCTCTTGGAGAATATTTGATGGGGAGGGTTCTGCTGGAACCACTAGACTAAATATGCAGTCCTGTGAAATGTATATAATACAGAGTCCTGTGGCATGTCTATAATACATAGTCCTTTGGAATATTTATAATACATAGTCCTGTGAAATGTGTATAATACATAGTCCTGTGGCATGTCTATTATATATAATTCTGTGGGATGTGTATAATACATAGTCCTGTGGCATGTGATTAATACATAGTCCTTTAGAATGTTTATAATATATAGTTCTATGAAGTGTATATAATACATAGTCCTGTGAAATATCTATAATACATAGTCCTGTGGAATGTATATAATACATAGTCCTTTGAAATGTTCTGTGAAAGGTACATAATACATAGCCCTGTGAAATGTATATAATACATAGTCATGTGAAATGTGTATAATACATTGTCCTGTGGAATGTGTATAATACATAGTCCTGTGAAATGTGTATAATACATAGTCCTATAGAATGTCTATAATACATACTCCTATGAAATGTGTATAATACATAGTCCTGTGGAATGTGTATAATACGTAGTCCTGTGAAATGTATATAATACATAGTCCTGTGGAATATGTATAATACATAGTCCTGTGAAATGTATATAATACATAGTACTGTGGAATGTATATAATACATAGTCCTGTGAAATGTCTATAATACATAGTCCTGTGAAATGTATATAATACATAGTCCTGTGGAATGTATATAATACATAGTCCTGTGAAATGTCTATAATACATAGTCCTATGGAATGTCTGTAATACATAGTCCTGTGAAATGTCTCTAATACATAGTCCTGTGAAATGTATATAATACATAGTCCTGTGGAATGTATATAATACATAGTCCTGTGAAATGTCTATAATACATAGTCCTGTGAAATGTCTATAATACATAGTCCTGTGAAATGTATATAATACATAGTCCTGTGGAATGTGTATAATACATAGTCCTGTGGAATGTGTATAATACATAGTCCTGTGGAATGTGTATAATACATAGTCCTGTGAAATGTGTATAATACATAGTCCTGTGAAATGTATATAATACATAGTCCTGTGAAATGTATATAATACATAGTCCTGTGAAATGTCTATAATACATAGTCCTGTGAAATGCCTATAATACATAGTCCTATGGAATGTGTATAATACATAGTCCTGTGAAATGTGTATAATACATAGTCCTGTGAAATGTATATAATACATAGTCCTGTGGAATGTGTATAATACATAGTCCTGTGGAATGTGTATAATACATAGTCCTGTGGAATGTGTATAATATATAGTCCTGTGAAATGTATATAATACTTAGTCCTGTGGGGTGTATATAATACATAGTAATTAAGTAATGCATGCTGCTATTTCCTTGAAGCTGAGATTTCACAAGTATGGTGTTTGAACCTTACAGGTCCAAGCCAAGATATAATAATATCCATGTTTGCTTATTTAAAATGGCTTCTGAGTGTTAATGGTAGCAGCATCTTTAGGAAATATTAAGGGGCTTTTGTCCTTTCATGGGATGGAGTGCTGTCCGATTTGAGTCTCTGGTGACTTTGGCAGTCTGCATTTATAAACTGGGAGTGACAAAACCTTTCATTACTTGCGGAATACTATCACACTTGCATCAGAACTAACATTTGTATATTTCTGTAAAGGCAGCATTATTTATTTTTGCTGATTGTATGCTTTGAGCTACTAACTCCTCCCCCATTTAGACTTGTGAGTGGCAAACTTTAACTTTTAAATAGATTGCACTTGTTAGATAATTTCATACTTATAAGTAACATGGCACAGTTTTCTTCTGAGAAGTTTACCAGAAAAGTTCAAACTGTTTCAGGTATGTGCCCATAATGGTAGTCTGTCTGCTGCTAGGTATAATTTTTTTCCATTTATTTCACAAGAAGTAATTACGTTAATTATTTTATTAACAGACTCTTTAAATATATGAATAAATTAAGGGGAGTTTGTTTTTTGAGATGAAGGCCACGAATGACAGCTACCTCGCAACTGTAACTGGGATGAATTAATTCTGCTACGGACTGTACAATTTCTTGTTTTCAGGTGTCTGGTTACATCTATGCCTTTAATGTTATGAAAAAAAAACTGCTTAGGTATTTATTTTATGGGCAAAATGTCTGCTGTTATGTTCTGTAAAACAGTGGACTACTGTCTTAAATTCTATATTTTGTTTTCATATACACTAAGACTGTGAAAAGCCATATTTTAAAGTGATATTAATAACAGGTATTTTAATCTTAAATATTGTAGTTAATAGGATGGTAGGCTGTGTAACATATCTGGTTTTGTTTATACTGTGGCTGTTTCAGGTGCAGGCTAGACTGGTATTGGTTTATACTCCTTAGAATCAATGGACGTGTACTGCTAGTGGTAGTTTTCTGTGGGTGCCTAAGGGATGAACTTATATTCTGTTCTTGATATACCTACACATTCCACAGAAAAATATGTCTCTTTAGAAAGCACTGCAAATGAGATGACAGTAGATGGCAGCTCAGCCTGTGTTCCTTCAAAGATAGCACTTAACGTGTTAATGCATTTTACTGAATAGAAGCTTCTAGTAAAGGCAGGAATACGTATCTTTGAAGTCTTCCCAAAAAATGAAGCATCGCCAAAGTGGAAGCAGAAGTGGCACTATACTCTGTTTCAAGGGTTGCATTTTTTTCTCTGTCTCAAGGGTTACATTTTTTTATTTTCTATTTATCTTTTGTTGATCAGATTAGTTCCACTAGGCTAGCAGCCTCATTTCAGGGGAGACTTGAGGTTGTATTTATACTATTAGGGGAAATTTGGCCAGGGGATCATGGAGCTTCCCCTCCTCTTTGCATATGGGGATGTGGTTTGTGGTGTCACTTCCTGCTTCCAGTCTGAACATGGATGTGGCTCGGAGAAGCAGGAAGAAAACAGAAAACATGGAGGTAGTCACAAGTAGCAAAATTAAAAATAATGACGTTGTCAGTATGAGTTGTGAGGCAAACAAGGAGATCACTGTGATGGAGGTGTTAAACGTTGTAGAAAAGGCAGGTGAGTCTTGCTTAGAGCGAGATGGTGCTGCTATTGAGTTAGAAAAGGCAGCTGAGTCTTTTCAAGAGCAGTGTAAGGATCTGGAAAAAATGCAGTTGTGCTGTTGATGGATTCTGAGGATAACTTTCAACAAAACCTCTTTGAAGAAGAGGTAGCAACACAAGAATGTATTGTAACATCCCTCCAGTTGGGAGGGTTGCGGGATTAGTTACTTATGGATATGAGTGAACCAGGGAGTGGTAAAGATGTGTCCTCGGGTGTGTTAATGGATAAAATTCAGAAGGAGGATATGCAACAAGTTGAAGAGATGGAGGTGAAAGAAAATTCATATGTAGAGATGGTGAAGACTGGAATTGAAAAAAGGAAAGAGGAGAAAGTAACAGGTATAAAGAAAAACAGATGTTTTGCAGTGTGTATTGAAAAGAAGGAAGATACCGAATTGGACAGATGCAAGGTTTGGGATGAGGTAATTACAACAGTAGGAGTTAAAGCAAGTGAGGTAAGAGCTTTTATACATGTAAACAAAAAGGCATTCTGTGACATTATTTTAGAGACTGGTCAAATAATGGACAATTTTCTAGAAGAATATGAGAAAAAGAAAAACTGTATGCCATAGAATTCATATGTATTTAAAACTTTTTATAGAGAGACAAAAAGATTAATATACAATATAGAATTGAACTAGAAAAAGAGACTTTAAAAAGAAATTTATTAAAGTTATGCAGAGATGTATTGGATATGTCAAAATTATATGACAACAGAGGTTTGTGGACTGGGCCGTGGGATTGCAACGTGATTTTGAATATTGAAAATAAGAACATTGTATATATTCCAAGTATTATAAATGCTGAAGGTGACAAAGGCATGGTGAAATATTGGGTGCAGCTTAAAACATGTTTTCTGTGTGGAAAAACTGACCACTTGATTTTTTTTATATGGAAAGCCATGACATGAGATAAAGAACTGTGAACTGAGATGTTTTAAATGTAACAAAAATGGACATTTAGAGGAGAATATGAAGAAATAGTAAGTGAGATAGGGTCAGAAATAGTAGCAACTTTAATAGATCAAAATAAAAAGTGTGAGCATGTAGAGAAAGAGCTAGAAAGAGTGGATACGCAAATAGAACAACTACATCAGACAGAGCAAGAATTACAAAAAAAAAAAGAATGAAGGATTTAATATAAATAAAGGTGAAGAAGAGTCAGGGTTAAGTGACAGTGAGGATGTGAAATGGAGTTTAGTCAAACAGAAAATAAATTCTATTGGTAAAAGGGTGCAGGAGAGAAAAAGAAAAATTACCGAAGGGTGTAAGAAGAAAAACAAAAAGAAAGACAAAGGATGAATATGACTGCAATAAGACAGTATCACCTGTAACATATTAGTATTAAATGTTAATAGTTTAAAGAAGTTAGAAGAATAAGAATTTTAGAGTGGTGTAAAAAACAGGAAAGTGAAATTATATTAGAAGACATTAGATTTTTAACAGAGGAAGAGATTACATGTGAAGTGAACGATTTAGTGTAGAAAATCTAATTCAGAAAACGTCAAAACAGGATAAAGCAATAGATGCCCAAATTAAGGCAAAACCAGTGGAGAGTGAAACTTCTGATTAGTTACCAGATGAAGATACTTTGGAGCCTTCCATAGGAAACCAGTGCAAACATCCAGTTGGAGTTACACAGCAAGGGGAGGAACAGGAAACTATGGCAACTCTGACACAGCCAATGTTATGGGGTGATACGCAGTGAGTTCCTATATGAAAGAGCAATGGATGACACAAGATGAAACTGAAGAGAATGTGGCACAGGACGATGCTGTGGAACTACCTATAGAATGTCTACAGGAAATAGAGAACAAAGAATGTGCCCTCAGTTTAGAGAAAAATGACTTAAGAGAAGAGTTGCTTGACTTAATAGAGATGGACAGACATTAAAATCAGTGAAAGAAACAGATTGTAGAAAGTCAATAAACCCCAAAAAATTAGAAGTTTGATAAAACAAATAGAATAATTAGGAATGTCCAAAGAAATTCATGCAATATAACAGAAGCAAATAGGATATATTACTGTACAGCTAAATTAATAACAGATAAAGTCTTACCACAAAAATACAGGGTAGTATTTATTTTTATTTTATTTATTTGACATTTGTTGACTGGGATAGTCCATCTGGGACAAAGCCCTTTTTCAGCGGAGGCCCAGGGAGAAAAGCTCCAACAGTACAAATATAGCTGAGAGATGCACGTTACAATAAGTGTATAGTACAACAGGAGGAGTAGATATTAGTAGTAGGTTAAAAGATAGTACAGTGGAAGTCAGGCACATAGAGGAGAAGTGGAAGAAGAGGGTCAGGTGCTTATTAGGTAGAAGAAGCAGGCTAATTGGAGAAAGAAAACAAAGAGTAAAGAAGGTAATTAGAGTAGGGAAGAAAAGAGGAATAAAGAAGAGGAGGAGAGATGGAGAAACAACTGGATTCAGATGGGGTGGTTAGCGTGACATATCCAGGTGTGGTTTAGGTATTCTTTGAGAGATATCTTGAATTTATAGACCTGAGCTATGCTTCTCAGCATCATGGGAAGCTTATTCCATTGAATGGCAGGTGAGGAGCTCTATAGGTTTTGCCCTACATTTGTTTTAGCTTTATGAATCTGTAACAAAATTTTATCAGAGCTCCTTAGTGGTCGGGGAGGGATATAAAGTATAAAGTAAGGGAAAAGTAGGGGAAAAACTGAATTCCATCATGGAAGTGTCGAATACAGAAAACCATAAAGCAATTAAGACAAGAAGTGTCACTGTTAGAAGAGTATAGAAGAGGGAACAGATAAACAAAAATACTCAGAAAGAGAGACATGATTAAATCAACACACAGTATCAGAACAGATCAGGATCTATCATGCACTTTCACAAATAATAAACTAAAAATATCAGTACAGGCAGAAAAAAATTAGAAGGTATACAGATAAATATAAGGAAAAGTACAAAATAAGCAATTACTGATGACACCAAACAAATTTATAGAGAATTGGGAAACAAGGCAAAATGAATTTAAAACACCACCAAAAAAAGAAGAAATAAATACATTTTGGAGAAATATTTATGAAGATCCTGTGGAACACAACCAAGATGCTAAAGGGATAGAAGAAGTAAAAGAAAGAATAAGAGGTTTAAAGGTACAGGATATGGAATAGGATAAAGTAACGGCCAGAGATATTGAAACAAAGTTATGAAAAGCTCCTAATTGCAAAACTCCAGGCCCAGATGCAGGATTTTCTATATGCATTTCCTGAACAGATACCAGCTTGGCTAACAACAAGAAAAATAATACTCCTACTTAACAGCGAACCTGCAAACTATCTTAAAAACTATAGACCAATAACTTGCCTTTTAATGATGTATAAACTATACACTGGAATTGATGCCGACAGAGGTTATAGTCATTTAGAAGAAAATTCAATCATAGCAACAGAACAAAGGGGTAATAAAAGAAAGACATATGGAACAAAGGATCATTTGATGTTAAATAAAGTCATAATGGAGAAATGTAACAAAGGGGAAGAATCTAAGTATGGCATGGATAGACTATAAAAAAGTGTTTGACAGTATCCCACATTCATGGATAAAAGAGTGATTAAAAACGTACAAGATCCATTCTACACTGATCAATTACATTATCATGACCACGAAACAGTGACAAACCACTTTGCAGTTAAACCATGATAAAGGACAAATTATTATTCCAGGTATAAAAATTCAAATAGGGGATATTCCAGGGTGACTCTCTTTCATTGTTGCTCTTTTGTCTTGCTTTTAACCCATTAAGCTGTCTACTTAACAGACCGAGTCATGGCTATAATTTGGCTCCCAGAAAACAACAAAATGTAAAGACTTCTCATCTTCTTTTTGTAGATGATTTAAACTGTATAGGAACAGAAAGCACAACTGCAAGTGGTCAAAACATTTTCAGATTATGTAAGAATGTCATTTGGTCTTGATAAATGTGCAAAAGCAACCTTTAAAGCAGGAAAGCTGCAGCACCAAGAAAACATCAGTTTGGAACAGGAAAGTGATATAAAAGATCTTGAGCAAGAGAGAGTGTATAAATATGTGGGAATTGATGAAAGATCAACAATAAAGCATGCACAAATGCAACTAAAACTCAGTAAGGAATATTTTAGAAAGCTTAAATTAATACTAAAAACAGCACTGACATCTATACAAAGTCCAAGCCATAAACCAATTTGTTCTTCCTGTCCTAACTTACAGTTTTAGAGTGATTGACTGGACCCAAGACGTGCTGGATAGTTTGGACAGAAAAACAAGAAGGATGCCTCACGCTCTTCAAATGATTTATAAGAATCAGTACATATCAAGACTGCATATTTATTTCCCATTCTGAAGGAGGTATGGAACTCATTAAAATTGATTACATGTATAGATCTGCATAGTGAGACTGCATACATATCTGCTGACCTCACAAGACCCAAATATAGTAAAAGTTTTCAAACATGAGGAGAACAAATCTAAGATGACTTCCCTGCTTAGTTTAGCAGAAGCATATCAGCATCAAGCATGAATGGAAATCAAACCAGAAGTAGATAAAAATCAAGTTGCAACTGAATGTGCCAAAAAACAAACAAAAAAAAAAAAAACAAACACAAAAAAGAATATAAGGCAAAGGATCAGTTGAGAAGGCAAGAGATGTGGAAAATGCATAAATATAGTTGCAAGTATGGAAAACTCTTGGAGCAACCTCATGTTGAGCAGGATCAAACACAGGAATGGTAATGAGAGGTGAATTTAAACCAAAAGATGAAAGGTTAATACTGGCAGCTCAAGATAGTGAACTACCCACACATTGGTTTACAAAGTCCATTGAACATGTGGGAGAAACAGACAAATGTAGGCTTTGTAAAACAGAAATGGAAACAGTTGCACATCTTGTTGCTGGTTGTGATATACTGATGGCAGAAGGACTGCATACTGAAATGCATAATAATGTAGCATAATTGTTGCATTGGGGATTGTGCAAACATTATAATATTGAAGTAGCTGAAAAAGGGGGGTCTATATTACATTCTCGAAAGCCGACAATGTCGAATCTGACATTGTCAACCCGAGAATAGTGAAACTACAAAACAACAAACAAGTAAACGGAAATCTCTGTAAGTGGAGATTTCCATTTACTTCAATGTAGTACGGTCTTGGAGTTGGTATATTTAAGTAGCGGGGGTATGGGGGGGTGCAGGAGGGCTTGCCCCCCTGCCTACACCGTTTAGTTTTTTTTGTTGTTTTTATTATTTTTTTCTGAACATTCAATGTTTTAACAGTTCGATCACTAAAGGTTGACCTTTAGTGATTCAAACTGTTAAATATTCAATGTTCTAATATAGACCCGAAAAAGGGTCTATATTACAATGTCGAACTCACAGGAGTTCGAACGTTGTAATATTGAACCATGAATTTAGAAACCCAATAATTGCAAAAACACAGAACAGCGATTTTTTTTCCCAGGGAAAAAAATCTCTGTTCTGTTACAAAAAAAAAAAAAAAAAACACTTACACAAACTTAAACTAAAGTGGGGGGCTTCACCCCCCCACACCCCCCAACATGGGAGGCTGTGCCCCTCACCCCCCTACTTAAATATACCAACTCTGAGATCATACCACAGTGGAGGAAATAGCAAAGCCCCGAAAATGGCCCACCGATTTTTTTTTTCCCTGGGAAAAAAATCGGTGTGCTGCGGCTTCACTATTTTCATATTTCGGATTTTTGGGTTCAATATTACAACATTCAAACTCCTGTGAGTTTGATGTTGTAATATAGACCCCTGAAAAACACTGGAAACATGAGCCATGAAGCATCATAGAAAATGATAAAGTCTATATCATATAGGTTCATCCATTATCAACAGTTAAAAAAATAGATGTAAGAAAACCAGATATAGTAGTCCATGAAAAGAAGACAAAAGTAGTATTGATTATTGAAATTGCTGCATCCGGTGACTACAGTGTCTTATGTAATGAGAGACACAAAGTCATAGAGTACCAGGATTTGCAGGCATAAATGAGGGCAATGTGGAAGAAAGATACCCAGACAGTTCCAGCAGTAGTAGGAGACATGGGTCTTATAAAAATAATTTACAATTGTATTTAGATATGTTATTGATACATGTAATATCATATGAATTGCAGATGGAGTCATTACTAGGCACATTGCAGGTGGTGTGAAGACCACTTCTGGCTAACATCAAGGATTCATGAACTTTAATTATACCTTGACTTAGGAATGGGGTCCATTCCTGTCATGGTATTAAAAACCCAAAAGATTTGGACAAATTAAAAAAAGGAAAAGAGAAGTCAAATGGAAATGTGATGTGGAAAAAATGTGATTTGGAATTTAGGGAGAGAGACTTGTGCAGGGATACTTAATCTGTATAAAGATATGATAAACATTCTAGATATTATACTTGCTATAGTGGGTAGAACAACATTTCTTGATGTAAGATGGAAGGATCTGATTTTAAGAATTATTGAAATTTATGCATATGTGACAAAAAAAGAGAGAGGGAGAGAGACAGAGAAGAGATGTTTAGAAACATTATTCAATATGTAGCTATAAATATGGAAATAATTGTAACAGGAGATTTTAATTGTAATTTAAGAAGGCAGAAAATGAAAGCCTTATGCTCTTTGATTAGTGTGGAATATCATAAAATATGGATGATTAAGAATTTGGTGGAAAAATACATGGACATATAGTAGGGGAGAATAAAGAACTGAAATAGATACATTTTTCATTTCTGCAGGTTTATTAGTAGTGGAAGAAGGCATTCTGATTACTGATGAATGTTTTTCAGATCATCTGGCAATCTGGATTGTTATAAAAGGAAATTTCGAGTATATAAGAATAGGAAAGGGAATAAAAGAATGAATAAGCTGAAATGGGATGGTAAAGGGAAAGTTAATATATTTAAGTTATGGCAAGATCACATGGAAATGAAAGAGTTTTATAAGGACTGGTCTGAATGCTGGTTAATATGGCATAAAAGGAAAAGAGTTCAAGAATTGTTATTGATAATTGGAGAATTAGTAGATGATATATTGTATAGAAATGTTCAAGCAAAAATAATGGCAGGGGATTAAATCTTTTGATTCAATTCAGCGTAATGTATTATGGGAAATATTTGAAGCATATAATGTAAGTGAAAAGATAAAAAGTTTGCATTACAGCATAGAGGTTTAATATGGCCAAGGCATTAGTAAATGGTTAAGTGAAGAGCTACTGCTTGAGAAAGGTATAAGACAAAGGTGCCTATTGAGTGGTATAATATTTGTGTTAGTTATGAATGTGATTTCAATGCACATGAATAAAGAAATTGGAAACACAAGTTATATTTCTAATAAATGGATAAAGATGTTGATTTTGTTAACATATGCAGATGATATTATTCTTGTTGCAAAAGATAGGATAAGAATTAGTATAGTGATAAAGTACTTTCAAGAGGTAACACAAGTAATAGGACTTTATATAAATAAACAACATTTTCAAGGATAAGGTTTTGAAGATATGATAGGAGGCATTCAGTTTAATATGGCAAAGATAAAATACTTGGAATAAGTTTTGGGAAACAAGAAAATACAGAGATGATATGGAAAGAAAAAACAGAAGAAATGAAAAATACTTGTCTGTTATGGAAAACTTTTAGACAATCGTTTAAGAAAAATATATTTAAATAATTCAATTTACCATCTAGAATTGCTTATTTAGCAGGTGTTTTCAGTATTCTTTTAATATATGAGAAAGAATCATATAATATATACATTTTTATTTGGAGTTTTGTATGTTACTAAGGAAGAAGGAGGCCTATATTTGATAAACCCAATAGTTTATACAGCTTTGTTACACTTATATAGAGTACTATATTGAAATGCTTAACAGTTAAAGAATGTTTCTCTTTTAACACAGATATTAAGTTTGAAATATAAAATGCAGTGGTTGAATTTTTTCAATTTTAAAAGAAAGAGCATGTTATAACAATGAAATATAAAATTATCAAGATAAAATTATGCTTTATAAGATAAATGTTATCAAGATTGAAAATGAGAGGAAACTATGGTAAATAATATTATGGAAAAGTATTTTTGTATATATGAATGCCAAAAGAATGAGAACAGTCACCACGAACAAATCACTTCTGTATACAAGTCCGAGGATAATCACAGTTAAGTCCAATAATATCCACCATGAAAATGTAAAAAATCATTTATTTGGAACGTAAGATGAGCGCTTTCGCATAGTTAGACTATGCTTCATCAGATAATAAATGATTTTTTACATTTTCATGGTGGATATTATTGGACTTAACTGTGATTATCCTCGGACTTGTATACAGAAGTGATTTGTTCGTGGTGACTGTTCTCATTCTTTTGGCATTCATTTATTCGTTTTTTTGGTGAGAACGTCTTCAGCAGTGAGTTGTGTTCTTTGCATTTTGTTTTATTTTTGTATATATCCATGGAAAGAGTTGTATAAAGAAAAAAAAAGAATGCAAGTAAAGCAAGACTACGACAATGTGAAGGCTAGCTGTTGTGTCATTGGCACTATTACTTCTGATGTCAGTACTACATGGGTACCATCCAGGAGGGAGTGGGAACATAGAGATGATGATAGTGGCATTACCACTGTGGAATCTGACAGTGAAATGTTTGTATGTATAAGATGCTGGGGCAAGTAAAACATTACTGAGATATGTATAAGTGAAATACAGCTGAAATAGCCTCCTGCCCTTCTGATATAAGGCAGCATCCCTGCACAGCATTTCCTATGTAGGGATGCCATCTCTTCAAAAACATTTGGACAAAAGTGCAAGGATGTTAATCCCAAATATTATGGTAGTTTTCCATGGACTGAATACTTTTCAAGAGCATGCAGTCTATTTCTTTCCATACCAGGATTTTCTTCAGGCAAGATGTATTTCTCAAAAATGGTTTCCAGAACTAGGAGAAAAAAAAGGCAGTTGTAAAAGATGGATTATCTGCTGTGCACAATGGGTTTGAAATCCATAAAACATGTCATACAGCATGGAATGATTTCAATATACAGACAAAAGAAGGATGGACTCTCTCTACACACAGTGTTCAGTGAAGATCTTTGCAAGCCTGTAAGAAAATGCTGTTCCAATGTCAAAATTATATAAATGTAACACAATGCATTCCACAAAGAGACAAGGGGAAGAAGTTCAGAGTGTGGACTAAGGCACCTTTATGTAAATTCTCCATCTGGTTGCAAAACTTGACAACATAGTTAAAACTGACAGGAGCAAGAGATGCTAAATATACACACCACAGTATTCATGATGACATCCTTAATATTATGGCAAGGTTAGTAAGGCAACAAATTACTCAAAAGGCTGCAGCAGCTGGAGGATTTTCAGTTCAAGGGGATGAGTCAAAGGACATTTCCAAACTGGAGCAGCTGTCGCTTGTTATGCTTTACATATATAATGGTAATATACACTACAGTTTCTATACTATGAATAAGCACAAGGCCTAGCTGCAACCCTTCTGACAAATGCCGTAATGCAGAAGCTGGCATATAACAACATAGATATAAAGTGTGTGGCGTAGTACAATGATGGTGCCAGTGTTATGAGTAGGGATGTAGCTGGAGTTCAAACAAAGGTTTCATGTGAAAATCCCAAAAGCCATCAATATATATTACTACAACCACAAGATGAACCTTGTCATGGTGGACACTGTCAGAATTATGAGTTTTCTCATTACTCCAGAATTTATATAATTTCATTAGTATCTCAGTTGTGCATGCCTACTTTATACAAATGCAGAAAGAAGTTATGTCTTGGACAGTACCAGTAGAACTGAAGCATTTATCCAACACCATTTGGACCTGCCAGTTTGCAACATGTCACAGTGTGCACAAGACCATGCTTTCTGTCATGGAGACCTTACAGTACTATGAGGAACATGCAACTAGTGCTTATGATAGATTAAAGCACTAGACAGCACATTTCCAATTAATCTTACCATCATAGAGATCAGCCTTAAAGCAGAATTGTTGCTAAGGCATTGTGGGCTTCAGATGTTCAACTGTTGTGTGCTGTTTGCATTGTAAGATGCTTGCAAGAAGAGTTATGTGAAGGAAGGCATGATAATGACCCAGAATCCAACACATATGTGGTCTGCATTGTGTTTAGAAGCAGAAAAGGTTATCCATGATAAGTTTGCCCCAACACCTTTAGAGGTCTTGTGTAAGAAGCAGACCAGTTACGCAGCAGGATCAAATGATAATGATTATAACAGGGCAGTGTACAGTTCTACAATCAAAAGATGATTTTCTAATTCTTGACATGATCATTACGGGACTAAACAGACAGTTTGACAGAGAAAACTGTGCAGTATTAAAATCAGTTGAAGCAGTAGATCTATCTAGGAAAGGATACTTACTTACAAGATGACATAATCCTTTCACTGGCACTCCAGTATGGCTCAGCTGCAAGAGATCTGTCAGCAAAACTACATGCTGCAAAGAGACTGAAAGAAATCCTAATGAAGACAGAAGTAATATGCATGCTCTCATAAGTTATATGACTCCATACAAAGATGCTTTCTTTGAATACTAATCATCACACTTACTCTTTCTGTCACATGATCTACTGGATGTGAATGTTCTTTCCATAAGTTAAGAATGATCAAAGCATGTCATTGCAACAGAATGGCAAATGAGAGACTAAACAGACTGGCAGTTCTTTCCATAAATAACAGCAAGGCACATGACTTGGACATGGACAAAGTTGTAGACATATTTGCTAAAGTTCATAGTAATTGAAGAATTGTCTTAGTATAATTGTAACAAATCATCTTAGTATATAATTGTAATAAATCATTCCAACAAATTGTTTTAGCATATTTGCAAAATATTGTGAAAATGCATTTCTGACATATCATGAAATGAAATAAAACATAACATGGTTTTGCTCACTATAGTTAAAAGTTGTTTGCTCTTTTTAATGCAAACAGGAAAGTGGATAAAACAAAAAAAATATTGATTTTTCTGAGCAGTGCAAAGTTGGAGTTAATCTATACAGTGCAATCAACCAGTCAAGCACATTGGTTTCTTTGATTTCTGCTTATACGGTTCTTCAAAATCCAGACAAATTAAATAATTCTGCTCCTTAGAGGGGAGGTCACAGAGGAAGTCTGCATAAAACTAACGTTAAGATATGCTAAACACTGACATTTACAAACAATGCATAGAAACTTCATACCTAACCTGGCCTCTCTGCTTACTGTACAGATTACTTCATTGTACAGAATACAGTACAGTCTACAGACTAAGTTCTAGAAAGAAGGAAAGCCCACTTAGCTACTATGGAGATGGAACATGAGATATGTCTTTTGCTGATGTTTGGAGTATAGTATGTAGTATTAAGAATTGTTTTAACCATGCATTCTGCAGTTTATAACAAAGCTGCAGCTAAGGTGGGGCAAAGGGAGAGGCTGCCCTGTTTACAGGTTGCCAGGGGGCACTTTTGCAATGCTGTTGTTGTCAGTGATTTTTATGTTGTCATGGCTGCAAGCTGCCTGCTACAGTTGTAGATGTATACTGCCACAACTAGGGATGTGTACCATCTCAGTTATTTGGATTTAATCTGGTGTTTAGTTTCTAATATGTTTTTCACCAGAATAATTTTTTGACTCAAGTATCAGGTTTTTTATCTGTTTAGTTATGCCTGTTTTTTACATTCAGACTGTGCCAATAGTATGGCTGTGTGTTAGATCTGTCTGTCGACAGAAGTAGGGGTTTCATTTATGCCTAGTCCATGTGTTAGGCTAATTGTGTATTTTTCCAACTATGAGTGTGTGCTCAGATGTTTAAACGTCTAAGCTCCATTGGATGAATTTGACCAATAGCTACTCATATTTGCAGGATTTGTCCAATGACAGGCCCATTATGTAATGTTTTCTTCCCTGTCTATAGAGAGGCTTTTTCTTATATTGTTTTTGTCTTTTAGGGTAAATGTGATTTTTTTTCTTTTTTCTTATTGGGTGTTTTTACCTTGATTGCAACATTTGGACTGACTTGTAAGTTTATTGGTGTATTTAAGTTCCCCATTTCCATATGCCTTTATTAGGTTTTTAAACACGTGATTTAGTTATGAATTTTGATAGGTCTGTTTTTACTTTAAATCTGTGATTGAACTTTTTATTCTTGGTCTGAAGAAGCGGTGTTGGGTCGTCGATAAAGTGCTCACCATTTCTGTCAATAAATATTGTCTGCATTACTCAGTCTTGGCAGCTTGGAGTACTTTTTTCTTTGAGTCTTTGTTTCTGCTTTACTCCATGCTCCTGGTTAGCAATCTCTGTTTTTATTCTGTTTTGACTGCCTTTTGCACTGACTGCAAACACATGGCTGAAGGTGTGTCTAAGGATTTGAATTCTAACCTGGCTCCAAGAATGGGCCATCTACAATGGATACTTTGTATCGAGGACCAATTCTTTTTTTCACTATGGATCTTTCTGGAAATAATGGCCCCGGTACTGCTCCACATGAGATTGTGAGTGAATCTTTTATGTCTAAGCATTCCAATGTTTAAATTTCTTCAGTTAGTGATGACTTCATACAAAAAGCACAACCCTCATGATTTCAGCCAATGAGAGCACATCTCTGTATGCATATTTATGAATATTTATTTATAAATATTAATAAATATCTAAGAATATTTATAAAACCTTTACAAACATAAAATGAACATTCCAGCACATCACTACACCAGTAGATTTGATCAATCTGTTGATTGATCTAAGGCTTTTTGTTAGGAAGTTGAATTTTAAAATGCTGTTTCACAATGTTGATATGGTAAGGGATCCTTTGCACATTTCCAGTACCTTCAACCCACCTTTACATGCCTCTCTAAAATTGTTTAAGAATATGTGTAAAATTGATTTCCGCAATATGAATCTGAGCAGAAAACACTGGGTAGATAATTTAAATCAGGAAGAAAGAAGGCAGATGAAGACTCTGACCAGTAACCCCACTGTTAGGTTTATGAAACCTGACAAAGGTGGTGGGCTGGTAGTTATGAATTGGTCAGACCACGTATGTAAAATGAAAGAAATTTTATCTGGAAATTCATATGAATTTAGCTCCCTGAACCAACTAAATGGAACCTACAAGGCTGTGAGGGCAGCCTTCGAGAAGCTTTTTATTGAGGGAAGCATCTCAATCTCTGAATATAATTATTTTCTGTACCCTAGGGTATTATCCCCATGATTTTTGGTCTACCCAAATCACACAAGAATATAAAGCAACCTCTGATGCGCCCCATAGTCGATTCAAGGGGCTCTTATCACTCACCTCTTAGCTAAGTTTATTGACATAAAATCTAAGAAATTGGTCTCAGAGGAGCCCAGTTTTTGTAGGGACTCTTGGGATTTTCTGAATAAGTTGAATGACATTGAGTTTAAAGAAGAGCATGTGTTTATCATGGTTGATGTAAGGGACATGTACTCAGTCATTCCATATAATGTTGATTTGGAATGGTTCTGTGAGTATTTAGTTGAGAAGGGTGTGCCACAAATGAAAATTAATTTGTTGGAATACCTTTTAGAAATGGTTTTAAGAAATAACTTTATTGTTTTTGAGAAGGAATATTTTTGCAAATAGAGGGAGTCGCTATGGGTGCAGCATGCAGTGGAGTTCATGCCATCGTTATGCTGCAATGGGAGCATTTGTTTTTTATTTAATTCTGCCTTTTATCAATACTGCCAACTGTATACACTTCTTTTGGATGATTTGTTTATTTTATGGAAGGGTCCCAAATTATTGATTGAGCAGTTTTTGGTTTACTTGAACAGTACCACATAATTTTTTGAATTTTCACACTGTGTGGGTGAGCAATCAAACTCTTTTTTAGATATACACTTGAGTAAACATGTGACAAACAGGAGATTTGTCACTAGAATTTTTCAAAAAGAGATGTACTTGAATGGTTGTTTACACTTTTCAAGCACCCACTTATCCTAGCAGAAGTGAACAGTCATTAAAGGGCAGTTCATGAGGGTGGCAAGAATGGAGTCAACATTTGTGTTATTTTTAGAAGAATGTGAGACATTGA
The DNA here is from genome assembly GCF_019279795.1 of Protopterus annectens. Taxonomy (NCBI): domain Eukaryota; kingdom Metazoa; phylum Chordata; order Ceratodontiformes; family Protopteridae; genus Protopterus; species Protopterus annectens. The sequence continues at coordinate 104,121,463 of NC_056737.1, forward strand.
AAGATACGTTTTTAAAGAGAGGTTACCCATACTCATTTGTATATGAGATTATGCTGGAAGTTATTAATAGAAGAGAAAGTGGTTATTTTGAGCCCATCTTTAAAGGATGGAAGGGTGTTAGGTTGGCAGTAGAAGCTGCCATTAATGAAACAAGTGATGTAAGTACTGAAGCTGGTACTGAGCCTCTAAGTGTTAAATCTCTAAATCAGAACAACTACTCATGCTCCTTCATCACCACATTTAGGACTAACAGCAAACATATCAGGCATATTATACAGAAAAACTGGCAATTTTTACAGATTGAAAGAGAAATGAGGGATTTAATAGGTGCTGGACCTGTAACTGTGTATCACAGGGGTAGAAATGTGAAGGACTTGTTTGAAAGAGTGGTTAAGTATAAGGGGGAAGGGTTTATGAAGAAATGTGGGTGCTGCCCATATTGCCCTTATGTTGCAGAGATTGTGGAGACAGTGATTAATGGTTTTAAATTTATACCATTGGAAAAGTCTTATTGTCATTCAGAGAGGGTGATATATTGAGCCCAATGTGTTTTATGTGCAGGCTTTTATACTGGTAGAACAGAGGGTGAATTAAAAAAACACATTTATGAACATGTTAGAGCAATCAAAAGAAAAAAAATGATAGTATCACTGCCCTTGCCAAGCACTGTATGGATTTTCATGAACATTCTTTTAAGTTCTTTGTGCTGGACTCAGTGGAGGTTGGTTAAAGAGGTGGAGCATGGTCATTACATCTAAAGAGGAAAGAACTGACCTGGCAACTCTGTTTAAGGGCTAACACTTGACCAGGCCTCAATGAATATATTTCTATCAACAGTATTCTTAAGTTGAAGGCACTGGGAAGATGATCTGATTTATTTTAATATTTGTTTTAATATTTATGGAAGCATGTAAAATGGACTTGTTTTGAATAAGGTTTTAGAGTAAAAACTTGTTTTTGTATTTATATTTAACATTTATGCTATATATATTTAATTTCTGAGATGTGTTGGAATGTTAATTTTATGTTTTTTAAATAGAGTTGCCACCTTTTCAAATGCCCAAAGTGGGATATTTTTGGTACAAATGGCAGTTTTTGCAGGCCAAAACATACCCACGGCCAGTACAAAGGACAGAACTTCACTTTTTTGCCTATATAAAAGCTTATTCTTGTAGCATTTTAGTTGCTTATTCTGTTTCTTATAACATTTAGGTGTTTCAGATACAGAATAACTGTTTTATACAACTATTACATAAAATATAGGAAATAATTTTGTCCTAAAATCTCAGGACATTTGCCATTTTTACAATTTTTTTGCAGGACACAACTGCCCAAAGAGGGACTGTCCCTCGCAAAGTGGGACAGGTGGTAACCCTATTTTTAAAGGTTTTATAAATATTCAGGCATATTTATAAATATTTATAAATATTCATAAATATGCATGCAGAGATGTGGTCTCATTGGCTGAAATCATGAGGGGTGTGCTTTTTTGTATAAATTCATCACTAACTGAAGGTATTTAAATATGAACTGCTTTCTTTTAAACTATCTTTTAAAACTGTCTGAAGACGTTGCTTATGGTAGAAACACAAGTGGTAATTTTATGTGTTTTGATTAACTAAAGTGTGTTTTCCATGGATAAACAGACTCAGAACATTGGATTTTACATTTTTTGTACACCACTAGAGTACTCACATTTCTTGCCTTCCTGTCTGTTTTTCTTCAGTTTGTGATTTTCTGGCCTACTAGTGGTTTGATATATGCATTTATATTGTTCAGTTAAGTATTGTGTGAACTAAAGTCTGAACTGTTTGCAGTCTCTGAATTCAGTAAGATCATGTGGCAACGACTGACACAGTTTATGGGTAAGAACAGAGAGGCAGTGGTCTGTGGAAAGAAGATGAGCAGGTGAAGTTAGAAGAATAGATCCATTAATGGACTGGATTCCTAGACTGCACAGTGGGTTGGATGTAGTTAGTTTCATAGTTAGGGGAGATGGTGTGTCTTGGCGTAGGACTCTGAAGAGAAAGGTGCCAAGAAGGAGAATGGCTGTGCCTTGAATGGGTAGACAGTTTGCCTTTTCTAAGGAGTTGCAGTGATATTTACACCAAGGGGAGTTGGTCATGAGACAATATTTTATTAGAAAAATATTGCAAGGTGGCATTGTTTTTTGTAAGGCAGCAGTGAATAGGGATAGGACTTATTCTAGATGTGCAAGCAGGACACCTTTGCCTAAGGCTGCTCTAGCAGCTTGAAAGAGGAAATGAGACATATTTTGGGCCCAGAATACCAGGTAGTTGACTTTGTATCTGACTTTCCGAATGTGGTCTTGGGCATTGAGGGACTGGCCAAGCCAAATGCCAAGGCATTTAAATGATATGGTTGGTTCAGTTAAACTGTTTTCTAAGTCTTTAATATGGAGGGAGCTACTGTCTTTAGTGTGTCTTTTCTTTGTGCAAAACAGTATGGACTTTTTTGGTGTTGAGAATATTTTCTTTAGAACAAAGCCACACATTTCGTTGTAGAAGGTCAGCTTAAAGTTGATTTTGGATGTTGTTATGAGAAGGGTTGGATCTATAGATAACCATAGAGGAAGAGTTGTACATGAGGAAGGATGACAAGTACATTATTTATAAAAATTGAGAACAGTATTGATGTAAGAGTTGATCCCTTAGGAAACCCTGAAACAACAAAGGCTGTATTTGATAAGTCAGGGCGAATTTTAACTGTGAAAGTTTGGTTGGTTATGACATTTTTGAATCATCTGGAAGATTCAGAGCTTGCACCAATATTTTGTAAGTGGGATAGTAGGATGGAGTGATCAACCAGGTGAAAGGTCCAGGCAAGGTCAATGAATACTACCATAGTGAGGTTATGTTTATCTGTGTTAGTGAGGATTTCATCAGTGAGTGTTCAGAGAGCATTCATGGTACTTCTACCTGCCCAAAATCCCTGCTGCTTCAGAGACAGTAAGTGGCATTGGTCAAGGTATGTCATGAGATAGTTGTAAATGTTTTTTTTTTCCAGGATTTTGCCAAGGCAAGGAAGTCTTGAGATTGAAAAGAATTAGGAGGCTGAGAGTTTGGGATTTTTTGGAAAAGGTCTGAGAAAGGATGATTTCCAGATAGAGGGCATGACATTCGTTGTGAGGCTAAGGTTGTAGATGTGTTTTTGTGGGAGTAACTATGAAATTTCTACATGGATGAGATGTTGGCATAAATGGGTGGAAGGTTGGCATAATGGTTAGGGTGTTTGCCTTATAGACATAAGGTGCAGGGTTTGATTCTCACATGGGGTAACTGGCTTGGCTTAAAATAGCCCACAAGGGTAGTTAGCCTAGTACTAATCATTGAACCTATAGTACAGAAACCAAGGTCAGAAATTATTAGGACCAGAGGGAGAGTGTAGAGGAATCTCTTTTTGTAAAGGTGCAATTTGTTTGCTTGTGATTTTTGAGAAGTAGAAGGCATTCTGGTGCATTTTGGTGAATTTGTGTGGAAGATGATGAAATGTTCTGCTGCATGGGAAGATTGGAGAATTCTTTGAGAAAACAAACAAGTGAGAGGTTTCCAATATAGCAAGAAATGTTACTAAGAGAGGAGAGCTATTTAGGTGGATTTCTACCAGAGAAGTTATTTACCTCATGCTAAAACTGTTTTGGGGGAGTGAAGGAGGGTGATCTGTTTTAGGTTTAGGTATTTCATTTTATATGTGCATTTGGCTTGTTTAGTAATGCTCAGTAATTTAGTATATTGGTCCCTTGAGTTAGGAGTGGGGTCATTTTTCAGAATTTCTAGTCATCGTCAAGTAAATGCATAAGGGTTTTCCACTCTTCTGAGAGCCATTCAGTCTTGCTATGTTTTAACAGCCTACAGATTATGGGGAAGTATATGGGTTGTGAAGGTCTATTAAAAGTTGTGGGAATAAGTTGGCAGCAGTTTGGATTAATGAGGTTGAGAATTGGGGCCAGTCTGTTGTTGCAACATAGGCTTTCAGTCTAGTTATTTTTTGGGGAGTTTTGGTTTGCAAGAGATAATGCTAGGGGAATATTTTATTTTTGGATTTTGTATGTAAAATGTTAAAGGGCAGTGGTCACTGAAGGTGGATGGTTGGTTTCCAATTCTGGAAATAGTGTTGGAGATGGGATAATTATAAAGTCAGTAAGTGAGTGGTGGTTAGTTTTAAAATTATGTCTGGTAGGCATAGTCACAATTTGAAGGAATTTGAGGCTGGTAACACGCTCTGAGATGTCAATGTGCATGGGGCTAAGCAATTAATGTTGAAGTCCCCAAGGATAATTGTGTTTGTCTGGAGGGATGCTGGTTAGGGATGAGGTTTGTTCTTTTCTGTGGTCAGTTTTAAGTATAGTCACTGTTGTAAGATAGTCAATGTTATTTTTAGTCAATTATTCATGATATGATTATACACACAGACACACATGTATTTGTGCGGGTGTGAGGTAGACATGCATTGTTTCTAGAACCATCTACATTTCCATTTGTTAGGGAAATGGTCAGGACCAGGTGTGCTTCATTTTATTATTAAAAATTAGAGTCTATTTTACTATTTTGATATTCATTAATTTCCAACCAGTGTTGTGTCCTGCCACTGCGGATTTGAGAACCTAGATTTAGATTTCCAGGCCAGGGACTTCAGCTTGCCTCACCTGTATAATGGCCATTTTCATTATAGTAAGGGTCACTATACAATAGTGGAGCTACTAGTACCCAGCATTGTTCATATACTGTCTCACTCTCTCCCTTGACCTATCATTTCTTCCAGCAACGCTATAAGCATATGTACTACAATGTCTGTGACGTATGATTCTATAAGGTTTCACTGCCTCTGGCCTTTTACTACTGGCAGGGGTCCTTTAGTTCTTGAATCAGTGTTTTATTAATATTCTTCTAGCAGTTTTAAGTCCAGTCTATAGAAAACAAACTTCTAAAGCAAGGTAAACTCACTCTGAAAATAAAATGATTTCATTATGACATGAATGCATGCAGGAGCAGTACATTCACAGAACACCCTGCATCATGTCATGTTTATTATCTGGCACATTTCACACCCTTTATTTTGCACAGGGAAACATAATTTTTAATGTGCTTTTTGTCCTCATTTCCATTAAAGTTTAGGTAGCACTTGTGTAATGGCTACCTGCATCTTTGTTTCCCTGTGGGTCATGGTGTAGCAAGGATCTTGCCTATGAGACCACCTCCATGTATCAGTTAGGAGGTACTCTCCAGCAGAATGTATCTCACTTCCCTCCTCACATCTACTAGACTGGAGTATCTAGTACTAATGGCATTCTGATGCATATTAGTTTTATTTATACTTTTTTGACTGAGTTAGTCCCACTATGTCAGTGTCCTCTTTTTAGGGGAAACCTGACATTGCATTCATGTAGACTATGGGGAAATTTGTCCAGGGCACCAGGGATTTCCCCTACTTTTTTTTTTTAAGTGCCATGGGATCCTTTACATCCATCTTAGTGCCACCAACTCAGGCAACTGAGGCTTTGATTTAATGTCTTATATGAAGGACAAATAGTTCTCAACCTCTCTGTGAAAGAAATCTGGACAAAGACAGAAATAATGGGGGGACGAAGGCCCAAAAAGAGGGACAGATTATAAATATTGATCCTATAAACTTGCAAAGTTGCTAGAATAACAGGTTTTGTATTATTATGTATTTTCTGAAGGATATGAACTCTAAGACTCAAATGTCTGTCATTATTTAATATTATTTAGTGAGTCCAATCCCTACTGATCTGCCCACCCCCCAAAAAATACATTTTATCAGGAGCAAACCAAAAATATTAGGTGAATATCAGGACAGTTGAGAGGTATAGAAGGACGATATACTCAGCATTGCAACACCCCCCCCTTATGCTGCACTGCAATGTCAGTATTGGAAAAATTACTCTCCCTACCTGGTGTGAGAATAGAACCCATAACCTTCTGTATTTTGGCTGAGTGTGATACCTTTTGAGCTACTGAGATTGCTGCATTTTTAGGATTCTTTAGATCTGACTAAGTACCAATAAAACATGAAGAGAACAGATGCAGTAGTTGTCAATGAAGGCCTGGCTGTGGGAGGAATTTGCCAAAACCACAAAAAATGATTGGACGAAGTCAAAGAGGTCCTGGCAAACCATTCAGTAGTTAGGAGAGAGACCTAGGATTTTACTCACAGGAAGGGTCAAGAAACTGGAGTACATTTGGGACATTGTCAAAAGGTGGAAGGAACACATTCGGGAACTCTTGAATGTGGTGGACATGTCCTCTCCTGAAGAGGCAGTGCCAGAAGCAGATAGTGGGCCTGGATTTACTTTGTTAGATGAAATCATTGTAGTGAATAAACAGTTAAAGAATGGCAAGGCTTTAAGAGTGGATGAGATTCATGAAGAAATGGAAAAGGCATTGGGCAATATTGAGGTGTCGTGATTAATATGTCTTTTTTGTATTACATGGAAAGCTGGGATAGTACCTCTGGATTTAAAAAGTGGACTAGTGGTCTCCATTTTCAACAAGTCAAGTTGTGTTCCATTTTCAACAAGTCAAGATGTATTCCATTTATGATGGAGTTACTGTGTTGCTCCTATATGTAAAAGTATATGTCATGATTTTGTAATGGAGGCTTCATGTGATAGTCTATCTCTGATTCAGGAACAGCTTTACAGATTTCACCCTGGACATGAACAGTGGATCGACTTTTGTCCTTGCACAGATATTGGAAAGGTCATGGGAATTTGCTAATATGTTATGGACATGGATAAGCCATATTACTGTGCACCTTAGAATGTCTTGTAGGAGGTGCTATAACAGAACAGGATCTCAAGGTTGCTGTTGTGTGACATTTAGTCCTTGTATTGTGGAGTGAGAGTTATGTCTGCATTCTTTGTGTTATGTTGAGTGTGTTCAGGGTGGTTATAGGACTCTGGCATGAGTGTGCATTATCTCTACCTGTTTGTAATCTTCATAGATAAGCTATCAAAGCACAGCCAATGTCATGTCTGGAGAGTATATTGTTGTGGGGTGGGGGGGCAAGAGGCTGGCATTTTTCTTGTTTACAGATGATGGCATCCTGTAAGCCTATAGTAACTGTGATTTTTAGACTGCACTGGAGTAGTTTACTGCGGACTGCAAAGCAGCTGGGATGATGTGAGGCATATTCATCCCTTTGGTTGAACCTTTACGTATAGCTGAAGACCTACAAAAGGGGACTGATGGTCAGCACACATAGAGAAAAAAGAGTAACGGGAAAAAAAGTTTGGCATCTCCAAATTCGGAGGTCATAGTTGTCTGCTGACAAAAAAAGTGGATTGTCCTTCGCAGATGGTGATGAACAGCTATCTCAGGTGGGATCTTGTTCATAAGTGAAGGTAGAGGAGATTAGGAGACTGAGCAGTAAATTGACAGAACAATGGCAGTAGTGCAGGCATTGTACAGGATTGCAGTGGCTGAGAGTGAGGATCTGTGTCACCATTCCCACCTATGGTCATCTCTGGGCACTGAATGAGAGAATAAGATCACTGATACAAGCAGCAGAAATAAAGTTTGTTCTCAACAAAGATGTGGTCACACATTCAGTGATAGAGTAAGGAGCTCCACTGTCCAGGAAGATCTTGGAGTAGAACATCTCTATTTCCACATGTTGATAGGAGTCAGTTGAGGTGGTTTCGGACAATTTGTGAGGATGCCCTCTGGATACCTTCCGTGGGAAGTATACCTGGAAGGGTCCACTGGAAGAGACCCCAGGACAGCCCCTAAGTATATTAGAGAGATTATATCTTGTAGCTTTTAAGAACACCTGAGGATACACATGATCATAGGTATATAAGTTCATAGGACGCTAGTAGCCTAATGGCCCTAGAGCCTTTACAAGCCTAGCCATGTAATAACCTGACTACCCTTACTGGCCATATTTAGATGGTCACTGTTAGCAGAGCAATTCTGTGATCAGCACTGACTACCCATGTCCATGAGGGACATAGGTGCCACCTCCACGGTGAATTTATGGTCACCCATCCAGTTGTCAAGGATGCTCTTGAATAGGGTCATTGAGGAACTCTGCTTCACATGAAGTGGGAGCTTATTCTAGAGGAGTGGCAATTGCAGTTTGATATGTCTGTCTCTCCAGCATGTTCTGTTAATGCCACAGGCTAAGTTGAGATCCCCTGGAGTGAGTTATTCTTGTCCCATTTGATTTGCAGATGTGCAGCATTCCAGTAGGCCAGGGTCTGAGACTGCTCTGTAGGCCAGGCACAGGTCAGCTCTCAGCAGCCTGTATGAAACAGAATACAGTGACAGGGCTTCCAATCTTTCCATGTATGTCATATTTTGAAGGCACTGGATTCTCTTGGTTAGAAACCTCTGTGGTCTCTCCAGTTGCTGCAGTTGTCTGGTGAGGTACATACAGAAGGGAGAATTGTATTCAATCAGTGGTCTCAATTAGTGGTCTGATAAGGGGGAAATTCAGTGGAGCTATAACCTCCCTGGTCTTGGATGCAATACCCTCATTTATGAGATTCACAATGCAGAATGCTTTTGTTACCACTACGGACACATGGTGATCAAAGTTTAGATTCCTATCAACCTGTGTTCCCAAGTCTTGCACCACTGAGTTTGAGATTAGAGGGGTGCTATCTATGTTATAATTAGTACAGGTCACTTCTTTGTCAAAGGGGATAATGAGGCATTTTTTTGCATTAAGTTTTAGTCCATGAGTTTGGTACCAATCATTTGTCTGTGCCAGCCCATCTAGTTTACAGTCATCTAAAATGTTTGTAAGCCACAGGCTATCTACCTTCACCTGAACTTCAGAGAAATAGATTCCAAATAGTAGAGGGCCCAGCATAGATCCTTGTGGTACCCCACTAGTAACTGGTCTACTGGTGGAGGTGGACTCCCCAACTTTGACAGTGTGCATTCTGTTGATGGCCCGGTTTGCTACTCATCTAGTAATGTATGAGTTAATCCCCAGCTGGGAGAGTTTCTCTATAATACCGGAATGGGGGATTGTCTTGGCTAAATCAAGATAGGCAGTATGTACTGTTTTACCCTCATCTAGGCCTTTGGTGACATTTTCAAAGAAGTCCACTAAGTTTAATAAGCAAGATCTACCCTTGACAAAACCAAACTGGGTAGTGTTAAGGGTATGAAGGTTGCCTATGTCCTTGTGAATAAGGTCCATGGTGATTCTTTCCATGGCCTTGCAGATAAGGCTGGTTTGGCTTATGGGTCTATTGTTCCCTGGGTCAGTTGATGGACTCCCTTTGTGCAAGGGGATTACTGTTGCTATTTTCCACTCTGCCAGGGCAAAGCCAATTTTCAGTTTATGGTTAAAGACAGTGCCAAGTGGTTCTGCTAGGTCTTGGTTTAGATTGTTTAGTAAGCAGCCTGGGATGTTATCTGGTCCCACAGAGGCGGTGTTTTTGGCCTTAGAGAGTGCTTGTATAATCTGTTCTTTGGAGATACATGGTAGAGGACTGGTGTCAGGAATGCTTTGGGGTATGGTTGTTTGGGACATGGGGGTGAAGTTATTGCCAAATCTGCCAGCTAGCAGGTTGGCAATTTTCTCAGGTTCAGTGTGAGTGGTACCACCACTATAAGTTCATCACACAGCTGGGCATTCCCTTTTAGGTTTTAGACATAGCTAAAGAATGCTTTATGACTGTCTTTAGCTAGGGATGCTAATTTAGACTCATAACTAGTCTTAGAGGGCTAACAAGATATCTGATTTGCTTGTTCAAGCTGTGGAGGGTATTCTCCCTCTGTTGAGCAAGTTTCCTCCTGTTCTTAGATATCAGTTTCTTTCTTTTGTTGTACAGCTTATTTATACTTACAGTCCACCCAGGGTGGCTTGTTTTTCAAGAAGATATAGTTTTGTTCCTGTTGGGTACAGCCGAGTCAATGCATTTGTTTAAGTGGCTGTATAGGGCATTTGTGTATTCCTCTGCATAGGAGTCATTGTTGTCTATGTTGGCAAGGGCTTTGAAACTTTTTATACCTCTGTTTGGCAGGCAGTAGTTCACTTTGGAGAAATGTTTCATTGTGGGGGTGTCAAGTTTGATCTTTACTTCAAACAAGACAGATTTATGGTCTGACCTTACCAGGGAGTGCAACACACAGGAGATAGTGCAGTGACCCTCTATTTTGGTGAGCACTAGGTCTAGGACATTTGAGACCCTTGGAGGAGTGCAGACCAACTGTTTCAAGGCATTTGAATTAACAAAGTCCAGGAACCTCATAGCGATCGTGTTTGTGCTCATGTGAGTTGCCCATTTGATGGAAGGATAGTTGAAATCTTCCATGACCAAGGCATTTGGCTTTATGCTGAGTGACTCTAGCAAGTCCAGGTAGGTGGTTTGCTTCTCCTGCTTCATGTTAGGGGACCTGTAGCTATCAATGATATGAAGGGGCATTTTAACCATACTTAATTGGACCTGGAGTAGCTCAAGAGAGTCATACTGTTTCACCAGTCTCATGATGTAGTTGGATTTAATGAAGATGGGTACACTTCCATCTCTGGTTCTTTCATGCTCATTTTGGGGTCTGAATATGTGAAAGGCATTCTAGCCTTGTATGGCCAGGGTGCTGTCAGGGGCCTTGAACCAAGTCTCAGTGACTGCACAAAAGTCAGCATCTTCCAAGGTGAGTGAGGAGTGCTTTTAGGGAGTGCAGTTTACTGTTTAAGCTCCTAGCATTAAGCAGCATGACCTTGAGTTTGTCTTTATTGGATTTCTTTACTTCAGAAGTTTTGTTGTTTGGACATTGCCTAAAAAGGCACTATGGGGAGGCAAGCATCTTTGCCATTATCCGAAAGCCTTGTGGAGACAAATGAAGGCCATCTCTAGCAAAGCAGTGTGGACTGTCAAACATGTCTTCCTAGGCTGACAGATACTGGATCCCCCTGGAGTGAAACCAGAAGCTTAGCCAATTACTGAAATCATTTTTTGTCTGTATTGTGGTATCATCCAAGGTGAAGGTAGAATGCTGCTTAGGGCTAGGGACATACCTGCCTGGGACACATAATCTGAGAGTTTAGTCATGTCTGTCTTCATATAGTCCAGAGAGGTACTTCTCAAGTCATTCACTCAGATGTACTATGACAGAGTCATAATGGTACTTGTTGCTGAGAGACTTAAGTGTGTGCATGATTTGATGGATCCTGGCACTTGACAGGCAGCTGACCTTGACCTTCTCCTTGTTCAACCTGGTGAGGATGACATTTGTGTGTCTCATAACTGAGTCACCTATGACTAGAACATTAGGTTTTCAGGTGTTTTGGCTTTTGGGGCTTATTTTTTGAGACAATGATATATGTGTGTGTTGTTATGTGTAATGGTGGATTCTGTTTGTGTACTAGTATGTTTATATTGTTTGTACTTGGGAGGTCTCTGGTCTTTTGGTAGGCTTTTAATTTGTACCTCCACATATGTGTCTTGACCTTATCTTGTGTGCTAGGAAGTGGTGTGTGCTGATAACCTGTTGTATGTGTTGTATATTGTTATGTGAGAGGACTGATTCTAATTTCATGGTATAGTTACATCTCTCACATGCTGTGTTTGTTGCTTTAGGAGCAAGTGGTTGTCAGTATGCATGAGGCAATTACTACATTGCCTCAGAATGCCCATGTCAATCAGGTTGGCTGGAGAAATGGTGGGAAATTGTCCGGCCATTATGGCAGGTATATATCGTAGTAACTAGTGGAGATGGAGTAGATGGCTTGTGAGACTAAGGAAGGCAGCTATTCTGTGGAGGACTAAGGATGGAAGACTGTATCAATGCCTCACTAGGTAGCGCACAGAGAGGTAGTGTAGCTAAGAAAGGGTCTCTAACAGATATCAAGGGAAAATTGTATTTCTAAGCATTTGCTTCTATACACGGCAGTGCTAAACCCCACAGCACAGTGCACAGTTACGCACAATCACGGGGCTTACGCACAAGCAAAGTTAAAAAGTTTTAGCAGAAATTAACCAATAGAAAAGCCACATACTTAGCCTTTTTCCAGCAATCCCCAACTCAGATTGGTCCTGGGCTACACACTTCTGCCACCAAGGTGCAGGGGGCCTTCTTAATGTAGGATGGCTGGTTTTAGTGCTAATGTAATACCAAACAGCCTAGATTCAGCAGATCTGAATCTAGCTTATGCTATGAAATACCAAAGTACTAGAAATTCAAAGTGCAGGAAAAAACAGTCACGGCAGTAAAAACAGCAAAAATGAAGCGGCAATTAAGCAAAATACAGAAGTACTAGAAATTCAAAGTGCAGAAAAAAAAAGTGACAGCAATAAAAACAGAAAAAATAAAGCAGCAGTTAAGCAAAATACAGTTCAAAACAAGCAATTCAAGCTTAAAATATACTTATTTTATTCATTTTTATTTATTTGACATTTGTTAACCGGATTTGTTCGATTGGGTACAGACCCCTTTTTAATGGAGACCCGAGGAGAAAAGCTCCACAAAACACTTACATAAAAATTCGAATATATACATGAACATAAAAATTATAATAACAAAATAAACAAAGCAGACATTACATAACACTGGATGCCTTGGATTTAGTTCAGATTCACTACAGATCTCTGGCTAAAACACAAGTGAAGTTCAATCAAACACTGTATCTTGTGTCTGTGAGTCAAACACCTTAAGCATTATACCAAGCCCCAATCTGACAATCTGATGAGCTGGAGACTGTTGTTGAGCATAGGAAAATCTTATCTACACTACTCTGTTACCATCGCAGTTCTCACCAGGGCATACAATGGATGGCTGGATGGATGGATGGATGGACGGACACCTTTGTGGATTAAAAGACACAGAAGATGGTAAGTACCATTTCCCAGTGGACATGATTTTAATGGGGGTTCCTTTTTAAGTACTAATCAGCTGATGCTCTCAGGTGGAGTACGTGGCAGGTGTACCTGCCCTTGTTCTCTGCATCAACACATCATTATGCTTGTTGTTTGTTCCCATGCCTTTGCCAGAAGACTTCTGTGGTTGTGATACAGACATGAATGAGGCTTCATTCTTCCCTACCCACCTTACACATCTGCATTCTTTCCTCAGTTATGCAGTTCTTAAAGTGCAGAATATTTGGCATTAGGGATTTTCATGAATTGCAGTGCTTTTGTGTCCCTGTGTAGTGTGTAGCTGAGAAGTTATAATTACACATGTGAAATGCTGCTGAAAGCACTTTTTTGAGAGTCTAGGTTCTTTATCTGCATGTATTATCACTGCAGTTTCATCAGTCCTTCAAACATGCTGGAAGCTGAGATACATATGAAAACTGAGGTTTATTGAAGACATGAACAAAAAGCAGCTCACGCTGACTATCCAAAGTAGAAGTTCCACAACTGTGTATAATACTTACAGCTCTTTGTTTCAGGTGCTTAGTCCTTAAAAACAGGATTGCAGCAAACTCTAGAGGTGTCACTGTCCTCATTTTCTCATCCCTCGTTAGGCTAATTATTGAATTTTATTCCCCATTTAGCATGTATCTGCCCAGACATGTGGAACACATGCAACAATGGGAAGACCCACAGGTATACCTTTCTAAAAGGATAAAAGGCCTAAACAATGTGTCCTACATGGACTGCCTCAAAGCCCTGTACCTATACTCGGTATCCTATAGACTGCTAAGAGGTGACTTGTGTCTGGCATACAAGGCATCCTCTGACCCATTACTGATGGATTTACTGCACATCAGCAAGTCAAATGACATCAGAAGTACTTGGTTTAGGGATCTAAATCTCTGCTGCAACACCAACAAAATGATTTGGAGGGACAGGTATATGTCACAGAGGATACTGCTGCTGTGGAACAGACTCCCTATCCGCATAAAACAAAGCTCATCCCTGCCCTTATTCAAGCTCATCTCGGATCTATGGATGGATAACAAAAATGTATCCCAGAACTTCCCTGTATTACTAACGGATAAAGGCCGCTCTTAAATAACTTCTCTCATGCATGGGTCCCCTCAACTTATCTATAGTATGATTCCAGTTATTGTCACTATAGATAACATACATTTATCAACCATCTAACACCAAATGGGATAGGTTAATTCAAGCACCAAAAAGGAAATTATCTGCTCTTATAATGGCCTGCAAATTCAGCTACCCTAGTACTTGCCTATGAACTACTAAGAGTTTCTCCATCAACAATTCAAAGAAAACATGCTGGAGAGACAGATATGTGTCTCAGAGATTGCCCCTTCTTTGGAACAGGCTTCATATTCACATTAAGAAGAGCCCTTCCCTGGCCCTTTTCAAACACAGTTTGGATCAGTTGATGGGAAATCACAAATTCACACCTGGGGTAGTGCCTATGTCCATTATGGACAGGGACAGTCTCACAAATTCATACCTGAGGTAGTGCCTATGTCCATTATGGCCAGGGAGAGTCTGTAAGATACTCAATGCATGGGCACAAATCCATGCTATCCTACTGCCCCAGGGGCCATATATTGGGTAGCATTGGGTTACATTGGCTAGATTTGTAAGGACCCTTAAGCTGTTAGCCTAGTAATCTCCTATGAACCTATGAACAGAGGATTAGCCTCAGACAACCCTTCCAGTAAATAGGCTGTTGTAAAAGTCACATACTTAGGTCTTGGTCAGGCTTTCATTTCAGCTCCACAAGCAAAATTATTATTATTATTTTTTATGTCAATTTTTCATGCTCTCCAGCCTAGAAACAGCTGGTTGGCTGCTCCATTTGCATCCCCCTCTTTTTGGACTTGTCATGTTACCAGCAGAAAGCCCCTCCCTCCCTAGCAGAACCACTACTTCCTACCCAGTGGTTAGCTCCAGCAGTACATAACTTGTCAGCTGAACTCAGGTGGCTGGGTCATATCTGCGGTTCCATCCCTGTATTGCACAGAAATGGGTCCACAAACAAAATCTTCTCCTGAACTTGCCTCATACTACATCTACCACAAGTTGTGACAGGGGTGTCCAACTCCCAAAGCCATAACTCTTCAGTCAAAGTAGTGCCCTGCATTGATCCACAATGAACTCGCTTACTGACTTTACCCTTCCATGCTTCATCCTTTTATAAAAATTTAATTGGCAATCAGCTTTTTTATTATTCTATCTAATATAATGAGTCTTATAACTAGATTGCTATGAAACTTTAAAGGGACAAAATCCAATTAAAATCTTCTATCACATTTTCCACACACACAAAATATTAACTATATATATATATATATATATATATATATATATATATATATATATCTATATATATATATTTATGTGTGTGTGTGTGTGTGTATATATATATATATATATATATATATATATATATATATATATATATATATATATATATATATATATAAATAAAATGTTTGCATATGTATTGATGCACACTTACTTGAACATTTCAAGATGCAATAAATCAGCAAACTGTTTTTTATCTGAGACATTGAGTTATGTTTGCAATTTTTAGAGACAGCAGCTATACAAAGAAAACTATTATGTATATACACACACACATATATATATATATATATATGTGTGTGTGTGTGTGTGTGTGTCTGTGTATACGTGTACTGGAAAACAAAATATATACACAATTTTGAATGGGCAGTGTCTACTACCAACTGATTTCAGTGTAGTTATTATTTATTTTCATTTGCAAAATTCAGTCTTACTGCATTTATCTGTCCAAGAAGCTTAAGGATTATTGTGGCCTACTGCACTAGGCACTAATACTGAAATTAAAATAAATGTGATATTGTAGGACAGAAAATACTGACAAGGGTTCACAGTTAGTAGACAAAACCATGAATTTATTTACTAGATTTCAACTCTGACTATGAGAATGTTACACCATTTTCCAGGATTCTTCCCAAGGGCAGATTTCACTCTATGTCTGGTACCAGCAGCTAATCCATAGCAACACTGTGTGACTCTAATATCTGGATCTGTGATTAAGGCACATGAGACAGTATACCGTGCTTTAGGTTTATGATAAATAATTTGATCAGAGATTAATGTGTTATCATTATTATGTTTGTTACAATGATGAAAATGCGAGAATGCTGGCTCTTTATGTCTGCTTTCCACTGGTCTGTCTACCTGTGATGCAGAGACTACTTAAAGGCAGATTACTGTATGCAAGACTTTAAACCCCAACTGCCCTCTATTCAGACTTCACACAACGCAGACAGCTGATGTGAGGATCGAAAACAGGAGAGCTTATCTTAATCAGGCTTTCTGGCTGGAAGACAGGCAGAACATGTAACATTTGTGGGCAGTTTGCTGTACAGACCCAGACAGAAACAACAATAAATCAAGATGCCACTTTACAAGGGACTACTTTCTTTACATTGATGGATAAATTAAAAAAAAAACTGAAGTAATCTGTCACTGAATCTGTGTGGTGCAGCGATGGGGGAATGGACCATCCTGGAAAGGCTTTTGGAGGCCGCTGTTCAACAGCATTCTACAATGATAGGGAGGTAAGGGCAAAGTTCAGGCCAGTTTGCAGCTACTTGCTTAACTAAGTTCACTTGCTTCATCTAGAATAAAAATCTTTCAACATTCAGCGTGTTACTCTTATAAGTATTGTAGAAGGTATAGACAAAATACAGCTTCTATGCTTCTTTCCACATGTAGCCAGATAGAGAATGTGTCACAAACCTGGGAAAGAGGGATTATAGCCTATAATGATTATACAAATTAAATAAGTAAAGCAAAAGTATATGGTTGCATGTGTAGAGGTTGGCATGTCATGAAGATGATGTCCCAAGTTCTTACCCATGGTAATTATTAGGAATTATTAGGAATAGCAAAGTTTGTAATAACATGGTTTGTGCTGAAAGCTATATTGTATGTAAGTTCTGCTTTTTTAAAATAGTAAATGTTTTCATACGCAGTAGACAAAAAAATCCCTAAAGGTATAAATAGATTGCCCCTGTTCTTTTATAAACTGTAGACATGTGCATATGCATAGTTTCCTATGTATTAATTACAAAAGGAAACACCTTGCTGGAAAACTATCAGTTCTTTAAGAGAGACATTTTAGAAATATAAGAAGCATAATTACATATGACAGTACTAGTATGTAGAGATGCCATATAGAGCTTAAAATATAATCAAAACATAGCATGATACAAAAAACAGACTGAATTACAGAATGACAAGAATATGAATATATGGCTGGAAGCTGTTCTGGAGAGTTGTGGCAAGTTTCAATAAAGGAATGCTGCTGAATAGTGGTATTATTTTTCATGCATAATTAGTTGTTAGAAACCATACATTTTGCCTATTAATGCCAAATAGTAGTGGAAAAGGTGATTACTTCTGAAATCCTGACAGTAAATTAATTCATCAGGAAAGCGATTAATGTAGAACTTAAAGCCTATGCTTTTAGTATTTGATGAGAAAATATTAACATGACAACTTTTAATTGTAAATGAAATTGTAGACTTTATAATATTTATGTAATGGATAGATTCTAGTCTCTCCTGTTTTCTTATTCTCTTCTATCTGTTGTAGGATTCTGTTGACCGTAGTTGTAATCTTCCGAATCCTTATTGTGGCAATCGTTGGAGAAACAGTCTATGATGATGAGCAAACTATGTTTGTCTGCAACACCCTGCAACCGGGATGTAACCAGGCGTGCTATGATAAAGCATTTCCAATCTCCCATATAAGGTACTGGGTTTTCCAAATTATTATGGTGTGCACCCCAAGCCTCTGTTTTATAACATATTCTGTCCACCAGTCTGCCAAACAAAAAGAAAGGAGATATAGTTCTGTCTTCTTATCTTTGGAAAGAGACCATGACATGCTGAAACGTGAAGACAGCAAGAAAATAAAGAATACCATTGTCAATGGTGTACTGCAGAACACAAAAAATTCGACAAAAGAAAATGAACCAGATAGCTCAGAAACAAAAGAACTGCATAATTCAGTGAGTAGAACTGTAAAGTCAAAAATGAGAAGACAGGAAGGAATTTCTCGGTTTTACATTATCCAGGTTGTTTTCAGAAATGCACTGGAAATAGGATTCCTGGTAGGACAATATTTTCTTTATGGTTTCAATGTCCCATCTATGTATGAGTGTGACAGATACCCTTGTATTAAGGAGGTGGAATGCTATGTATCCAGACCAACTGAAAAGACTGTTTTCCTTGTGTTTATGTTTGCTGTAAGTGGAATATGTGTACTGCTAAATTTAGCAGAACTGAATCACCTGGGTTGGAGGAAGATCAAAACAGCTGTAAGAGGAGTACAAGCAAGAAGAAAATCTATATGTGAAATCAGAAATAAAGATTTGCCCAAAATGAGTGTACCTAACTTTGGCAGGACCCAGTCAGCTGACTCTGCATATGTATGAAGGCAGTACATATTAAGGTAAAGCTCCCTCTCAAACAAAAAAATGATGCAACTCAAAATCTACTTGTTTAAAAGCAACATCATTTTGGATTTATGTGGTGTACACCGGGCTAATGCAGTTTAAGTTAGATGAGGTTAACAAACTATTTATAAGTGTCATAAGCCAGCTGTGATAAACAAAAAAGGATTCCATTTTATGCTGGCCTTGTGAGTTTCACTAACCTGTATATATCAAGGCAGCAATATGGCTTTAAGTTGGTTAAATTCTTGTTGAATGGATCCATCAATATAGATCCATTGACCCCTGGCTCATCAAATATATGAATGTTGTTAGGTGTGAGATCACAGAGATATGAGGCTAAGTTTTCCCTTACCCTCAAGGTTCAGCTATTTAAGAGGACCTATGCATGGAGATATGGGGGTGCGGAGAGGTTCCCCTTACAACAGAAGCTATTTAATGGGCATTTTTCAAGTAACAGGGTGCTTGATGTGTCTGTTTGGATGGTATGGGGGTTGACAGATTCTGTACTGATGTAAAGCCACAAAATTTGATAAGAGTCCTGAAAGAGAAGAATGAACAGTTTTGTTTCAGATGTCCTATTTATGACTAGGCAACTTGCATATTGTGTATTTAGCAGAAGAGAAAATATAATTGAACAGTAAATCTCTGCAGTGGGTTGTGTCTGGGTTATCAGATGTTTCTCAACAGCCACAATGAACAATGCTCCAATGACTAGCTTCTGACTTTACTCTGTAGCCTTTTCATTGTGTGGTTCTATTAGTATTCGTTACATTCAACTATACGGTGCAACACACTTCTGTTTTAAAAGTTGTCTGAGCTGTTTATGTGGAAGACCTTATTTTAACATGTTCTTAAACTTGTAAAGTTTTTTTTCTTTTGACTCTGTTACCCTGTTACCCTGTGCCTGACCATCAAGTCTTCCCAGATTGGACTAGAGCCTGCTCATTCTCCCTTATCAGCTTTCCCCATCATGGGAGTTGGAGCCATCCAGAAAGACAGTCATTCAGGCAAACATGAGGGCTGTTTGTACCCTCACTATTATCCCAGCAATGATGGCATATGCAATAGTCCCTAAGCTCTCCTGTTCGTAGGGTGATGTGTGTCCCACATGACCAATGGGACCGCTATGCCTTCCCCTTACAAGTGCGAACATCCGTGCACCCAAGATGAGGGCTGCAGAATAAGCATCTTGGTGACTGATTGCCTGCCTAGGGCTATCTCCTGTATTACTGATCAAGGTGGGTCTGGCCATCCTTCCTGAGGCAGCTCCAATAATTGAACTCTGGTCCTCTGGGTCACAGTCATGACTTTATCCATCTAGACAAAATCAGATAGCTTATAAGTAGAAAGTTTGGTAGTGAAGCCTGTCATATAAGCAAGTCAGAAACAAATGCCACCAGATCAGTAAAAGAAGGTGGAGAGATCGATTCATTACTCAACATCTCCATCACATCTGCAATAGACACCCCCTGCAGAAAAAGCTTCAAATGGAACCTGAAAGTTAGATGGGTTTTCATAAATTCACTTCATGCTCGACTAGCCTAGCCCTCCTTGAGAGGAATGGTATAGTCCAGGGTGGAAACTGGCATGGTGTAATGGTTACATGACTTGGTAGCCTTGAATTTCCTGTGATTCCTATGGTGTTATTTGCAGAATAAATGGTAAACTATCGAGAGAGGGTACAAAAAGTTTTTCAGTTTTGCTAGAGAATAAAAAAGTGTGTGTCTGTGTACAAACGCTTATAGGTAGCCTATGTAGTACTAAGCTCAGATTAGAAAAGAACTCTAATGTTTTCTGACTTGCATATTGTAAACAGAATATTGTTAATACCATATTTGGAAACCATGTGTTGTACATATATGTACATATGTATATAGGTATCACTTTTAAGCACACATACTGTTTGTCTTTTAATTGCAGTTTTTAAATAGCACTTTGGAGTGGAACAAACTAAAAGAGAATATATATTTATATGCTTTTATATGGCCTTACTGCATTGTCATTTTAAAATACATAACAATTCAGTGGTCAAATATAAACAATATTCTTTGAATTAAGCAATATATTTGCTATCATTTCTACATTGTGAATGCTCCACTGACACAACTTTATGTAAAAAGAAACCATTATACTAAAAAGGGAAATGCTTTTTTCTTCTGAATAATTTTTTATATGTAACTGCAACTTTGCAAACTGCACAGATAATAAAGATAAGTGCCATTCATTTTAATTAAGTACAAATTTTCAAACACAACAGTTCGATTCACAAATGATCAGAATACACTGTTTAAACAGTGACATTCAACTGTATCAGTTAATTTACAAGAGTAAGATTTTTTCCAGGGTTGAGGTGAAGCCCACAGCAGCTGTACAACTTCTCACTACACAATTGTTTCAAAGCTGATAAATGTGGAGAAAATATTGCTTTTTTTTTCACCAAATCTATAATACTTACCTTAGCAGGAAGTGCGTGCTTGCTGACTATAGTGAAATCAGAATATGAATGGTGTTTCAGTAATTTGTGAATCAGAATATTGTTGTTAACTAATCTGATCTGTTTACATTCCATTTTATCTGACCCATCCTCAGACCATATGAATAAAAGGAAAAGGAGATAATAGATGTCATTCATTTTTCATTAAATTTGCACAACAAAAATGTAGACGTTATATAACCATATTTCTTTCTTTCTGTACTGCACTATATTCAAATTATTAACACCAATAAAGCTATAACTACCATTTACACACTACAATAAGGCAGCACCCCATTTCTGGTAGTTTTATCTACTTATTTTAACTTTGTTAGTGTAGAGTGAACAGATTCAACACTATATCAGTATTTAGCATTTTCTGAGCCTAAATAAGAAAAAGAAAAGTGTTCCTGTTTAAAACATGAATATGCTAAACATTTTATGTTGCTATATGCAAGTGCCATACATTGCTGCCAGAATGTATATCTTAACCTAAGAAGTGAAAACAAAGGCCTTGTTTCAGTATGTATGTTTTGTGTATACTCAGGCCTTGTTTCAGTATGTATGTTTTGTGTATACTCAGGCCTTGTTTCAGTATGTATGTTTTGTGTATACTCTTACATTATTGTGTACTTTCTTACACTTCTTTGTATTTTTGTACTTGTCTAACAAACAATCTGAAGATTACCTTTGTTTTATAAAACTGTCTCCAAGATCATTCACATTTTGTGCATACCGTTATTTTGAAGATTGTCTTTTGCTTTAATTTCATTTTCTGTGGCATTTATAATTAAAGCAGGATGTTTGTGAGATGGCATTATAATTGACACCCTAGATACATAAAAACATTTCACATAATTTCAGCTGTAAAAAAGTTAATATGTTGCAACTTGCCAAGAAATAAAGGAATTGATTCCAGCTGCTTACATTGTGGAGAGTTCTGCCATATGCTTTTTATTATGAAAGCTAAAGTGGTATTTGTTTTAGTAATGGAATTAACCCACAGACATAAAGGTAAGCAGTTCCATTTTATATCAAATATGGATTTATTTATTTGTTAATTACACAAGTGAAATGGTGCACCTATGAATGGAGTCATTATGCATATTACTATCAGATTGTTGGCGTAGTCTGAGGTTTTGGGATCGTGCACCTATGAATTGGGTCATTATGCATCTCATTATCAGACTGTCGGCATAGGGTGAGGTGCTGGGATAGCGTACCTGATTTCAGGAGTCTGTTTTAACAAGTTGGTTAGGGCTAGATGGTAAACCGAATGTCAACATGAGGGACTGGTAGGTTAGTAATGGACTGTGTACATCAGCAGCTATTGGAATACAGTTAGGTAAGTTACAGAAATCAAAACCAAGATAGGTTAGGGGATTTAACAAGCACTGATCTATAGATTTGTGTGTGTGTGTGTGTGTGTGTGTGTGTGTGTGTGTGTGTGTGTGTGTGAGTGTGTGTTTAGAGGTGTGAGCACTCTGATCAGTAACAGAGTGTGTGTGTGTGTGTGTGTGTGTGTGTGTGTGTGTGTGTGTGTGTGTGTGGGCATGGGTGTGTGTGTGTGTGTGTGTGTGTATGTATGTTTAGGTTTTAAAGGAAGTGGTAACAGCCCAGATTGCTGACTGTATTTGTGTGTGTTTGTGTGTATGTGTATGCATGTGTGTGTGTGTTGGACTCTATAATCGTTGATTGTGTGTATGTGTATGTGTTGGGGGAAATGGTGATCCCTCATATCACTGACACTGTGTGTGTGTGTGTGTGTGTGTGTGTGTGTGTGTGTGTGTGTGTGTGTGTGTGTGTGTGTGTGTGTGTGTGTGTGTTTAGGTTTTAGAGGAGGTGGTAAGAGCCCAGATTACTGACTGTGAATGTGTGAGTTTTTGTGTATGTGTATACATGTGTATGTGTTGGATTCTAAGAGTGCTGATTGTGCATATGTGTATGTGTTGGGGAAATGGTGAGCCCTCGGATGACTGACACTGTGCGTGTGTGTGTGTGTGTGTGTGTGTGTGTGTGTGTGTGTGTGTGTGTGTGTGTGTGTGTGTGAAGTGATGAGCACTCTAATAGATGCTGTCTATGTGATTGTGTTGTGCAAGATCTAAGCACGCAAATTACTGACAGCATTTGTGTTTGTATGTGTGTGGGGGTGCTTAACATTCTGATCATGCACAGTTTGTGTGTGTGTGTGTGTGTGTGTGTGTGTGTGTGTGTGTGTGTGTGTGTGTGTGTGTGTGTGTGTGTGTGTGTGTGTGTGTGTGTGTGTGTGTGTGGTTTGAGGGCCCTGATCACCACCAATATATTTATGCGGACCTCTGATCACTAAGCATGTATGTGAGACAGCGGCCCCTAAACACTAATACATTGTTTATGGGAAGGTTAGGACACTGGGGCATCTGATTACTAACAGACTCTTTGTGTGACTGTGTAGAGAGTCTACCTGTGATCAGTAAAAGTGTGTGTGTATGCAATGGGGAGACTAAGGCTTCTGATCACTACCAGTGTCCATATGTGTCGGAAGATGCAGATCGCCCTGATCACTGATTGTGTGTGTGTGTGTGTGTGTGTGTGGTTTAAGGCCCATAATCACTAGCATTATATATGTGTGGACCTCTGATCACTAACAGCATGATTACATGTATGTAAAACAGCAACTCCTAATCACTAACACTTTATTTGTGGGAGGCAAGGAAACTGGGGCATCTGATTACTAATAGACTGTGTGTGTGTGTGTGTGTGTGTGTGTGTGTGTGTGTGTGTGTGTGTGTGTGTGTGTGTGTGTGTCTTTGTGTGTGTGTGTGTGTGTGTGTGTTTGTATGTGTGTGCGTGCATCTGATTTCTAACAGTGTGAATGTATTTGTATAGGTGTGTTTGTGTGTGTGTGTGTGTGTGTGTGTGTGTGTGTGTGTGTGTGGGTGATGCATCTGATTTCTAAAAGTGTGTATGTGTGTGTGTGTGTGTGTGTGTGTGTGTGTGTGTGTGTGCACGCGTGCACGTGCGGCATCTGATTTCTAACAGAGTGTGTGTGTGTGTGTGTGTGTGTGTGTGTGTGTGTGTGTGTGTGTGTGTGTGTGTGTGTGTGTGTGTGTGTGTGTGTGTGTGTGTGTGTGTGTGTGTGTGTGTGTGTGTGTGTGTGTATAAAGAGAAGCCATGGAATGCACTCATTAGTGAAACCAATACAGGTCTAAATAGTTATTCTGGGTGGGACATACTACCTGCTGTTAAAGTGGAAGATTGAGAAAGGAGGATAGCTGTATGTGCTGCTGGTTCTTGCCAGTGTAGGGGTCAGTGTTGAGGCTTCAAGTAATGTCATGCTGTCATCAAGACCTTTTGGTGAAGAGTCAGTAGAAGGTCTGTATGTTGGGTTCTTCCAGCATACTTTCCAGACCTTATGATGTCAACAGTAGCAGTGTATATGAATTGTACACTTGTTCCTGCTCCATATGGTTAGATGTACTTTGTTTACATTTATTGTAATGTGAAAGAAATTTGTGCATGAAAGGTCCATGGATAGTATCTCACCATAATACTCCCTTATGTTTAGTGCAATTCTGGAGTAAGCGGCATGCACCAAGCGTAAGGGATTTATCAGTCCTATTGCTATGCCATTTATAAATGTTATAATTGCAAATAATAATACTCTAAGGAAAGTTGTACAAATTAGACACTGACATTTTTTATAAATCAGTTTTAATTAATTCCTGATGAGAAGCACTTTAAGAATTGCCATCATTTATATAATATCTTAGTGTAAAGACAGACTGCTTCTGTGTGTTTCTTTACCCTTATGACAGAGATGTTGATTAACTGAATAAGCAGCCAGTAGTTCCATACCTGGCATGTCGGACATTAATTACTTGCTTTCTATCTTCTTTCACATGACAAAGTTCCTTTATTTTGGACTTACAATTTCAATGCTTGTTTTTTTTTTTTGCTCAAACCCAGGGTATGTTGCTTTTAAATACTCTTTCCACTGAGATCACATGTTTTCAGATGGTATTTCCTTGTGTAATGCCTATGTATGCATCTGTCTGTCTGTGTGGATGTTTATCTATATTTATCTGTGTTCCTGAATGCATTTCTATCTGTTCCGGAGAAGGTGACAGGTGAGTTCTACATCTGAGCTGCTCCTAAAAAAAAAAAAAAAAACGTACTGCTACTATGTGCCAGTCTAATGGTGCAGAACGATACTTCTCATTTATGAAACTGATGAAGAGCTGGTGGGAGTAAGGAGAGGGTGACGCTGTAAGACTACTAGCTAGCTTTCGTCTTTGGTAGTGGTGGAAATGCATTTTTGCACTGTCTGATAATCAGTTAGTAGAGAACAAGAGGCCTTCAACAGATAGATGTCAATGTGAAGGTGCAGATAAGATACCTGCAGTGTGATAATAACAATGATGCATGTGATTTCTTCCCACTTGATTATAGAGTATGTTAGTTGCCAGTGCTGGTGGTTGTGCAGTAGCCAGGCCATAAGCTAAAATAAAATCAGAACTTGATCCCGTTGTATGACTGTCTCAAGGGCAACTCATCCAACCTTTGTCTCTAGGGGAGACAAATAATGTCATAGGTAATGGATGGACCTCTGGGACATGGAATGATGGAGGGAATTATTGTGTTCATGCATCATGACACAGTTGTACTGTTTTACCTTCCAGCAAAATTACTCATACTTTCTGTAATGTATAGCATCATAATCTAGATAATTAGTATAATAACATCTTTGCTTTCACTTTGGTTAGAAGATGTATATATATATATATATATATATATATATATGATGTCTTTCCCCTGTCTGGCATTGGCATGCCTCAATCAAAGAGTATATTCTTGTCTTTCTATTTAAGATGTTGTACTATTTTGAAATAATACTGTTTTCTTTCATAACTATTGAGGAAATGATGGACTGCAATATTTTTTATAAGGCTACTTTCTTACTGTTTTAGCAGCCATATCTGTGTATCCTAATTACTTATACAGGTATAAAATGATTTGTGAAAAATAACACTTATTTTACTTAGAATTACCACACTTGGACATAAATAACACAAAAGAATATGCATATTTATGGTTAATACTTGCAATAAACGTGTAGTTTATTGTGTGAAGAGTTGCTATCAATCCATAGTACACTCCACTGAGGACTGATTAACTGTGGCTTGTTTAACTGAGACTGAAAGAATGAATAGACAGCTCCTTGAGGTGTTATGAATTGCCACATAACTTCTTCCTCTGTATCCTGTAAACTAGTATATTTAAACCTTCACATTAGTCAGAGACTCTATTGACTGGAGACCTGTTTAATGAAATGGGGTCAGAAGACCTTGGATTATTTAAAAGGCATTGGGTTGCCTATATGAACATACAAAAATAGTTGACTGCATTCAAAAATGATGCCTGCAACTTTGTGATATGAAGCATTACTACAGTGCAGTACCAGCCAAGAGGAAATGTCAAATCACTACAAGCACTTCAGAAAGAGGACTTTTCCTAAATAGTAAATGGAGTAGATTGATAGGCTGCATAAAAATGCATGGTGACAACATGACAAATTCTTTGTCAGTGTGACATTGCTCGTCACAAGCTGATCTCATGATGATGACGTTAATCAGGGGATGTGTCAATGTTTGCGGTATGTTGTATAAAGTGCAAGGCAGCGTTTCATGGTGTGAAACATACTATAATCGCTTAGAGCATTTACAGCAGCTGTGTATTGCTGTATCCTTTGTTATTCCTAGGAATGCATTTCTCGCCTCTACTGCATTGTGTCCCCTTATGACACGCACACAAGACCTAACATTGCACTGTTACATTCTGTTCAGCTTGCTATTTTCATTTGCCAAGTGGATCACTGTATCAAACTGGTGCTCACACGTTTTATTGAGTTTGCAGATAACTACTTAACTACTCATTGTAAGCCCAAGATTTTCTGAATCACATTCAGTATCTTTAAGCATTTTGTTTCTGCCTGCAGTTTCATTTTATTTCAGACATTGGCCTTTTGGATCCTACCTTCTTTGCCCTGTTATGTAAGATGGAAATGTTGGTTGCCGTTGTAATATCAAACAAAAATCAATGTTTTAGTTTATTATGTGAAAAATCCACCTTAAAAGAAACAACTCAAATTTCAGATGTTAACAATTTAGGATCGAATCATAAAATAACAGTGATAAAAGGGATTTAGTACACTGCAATTTAGATATGTAACACACTTAGGGATAGTTACATTTTCCTTTATCATTAATTGGTAACATTAATCTGATAAAAATGCATTTTTCCCTCATTTGTATTTCCGACACTATTAACCCTTACTGACATACTTTGCTGTCATCAGGTGAAACATTTGGCTGAAGTTTTTACTAAAGAAATGAACTCCTCAAATTCACTGATGTTTCATGATCGAAGTACCCCCCCCCCCAAAAAAAAAACAAACAAACAAACAAACAAACAAACAAAAAAACATATGTGATTGTATTTCAGGGTATGAACTTCATAAGATGGAACTTTTTGTATTTAAAAAGCATTCAAAACTTTTTTCACTAATACTTGGATGTTTCTGTATCAAATGTTTTGCAATAGCAAAGGGCTACATTCAGTTTTAATGCAATGTTATTATATACAAGTTATATTATCATCTGGCTTACATTTCCAGCAGTTAAATTAGTAACAAATCTATAAACTTGTGATTCCATCCAACTGCTGCTCCAGAGCCAGAAGTTGCTCAAATTTAATAGAAGTCTCTCAGATCAATTAGTTACAGTACAAGTTCTGCAATCCTTTTAACTTTTGCATTTAGTTTAACATTTGTTAAATTCTTGAATGCTTTTGGTTAATTGTATGATAAAACATCACTGTTATCAGATAATGTGTAATAAATATGCTCAGGCTGGGATATGCAGTTCTACCTGAAACTTGTACTCTGATTGTTCTATCTATCTATTTATATAGATATATATGGGTTCCTTGGCATGCACTAATTTTATGTTTAATTGACCTCTGTATCAACTTTTTGTTCAACAACACTTTGGCCCTTTCCCCAGGGATTGTGCTATCTTGGAGTTAGTATATATAATTAGCAGGGGGTGTGGAGGTACAGGAAGGCTTACCACCTGCAAAACATGCTCTTTTTTGTTTTTGCATGTTCAGAGGATTATTCTCGTAAAATGTGCTGTAATGTGTTGACATTAACTACATTGATGTTTGTGAGGATTGGTGGAGTGACTTGTAATAGTGTGTGTGTGTATATATATATATATATATATATATATATATATATATATATATATATATATATACATACACACACACACACACACACACACACACACACACACACACACACACACACACACACACATATGCACACAAGGTGGTAAAAATTTCACTTGTATTCTGCCACCTTAGTAGTTTAATGATTATGTCATTTTTTATTTATTTATTTATTTTTCTTTACTTAGTTTGTTCTTATCTGCATATTTGGTTATATATAGCCATTTTTCTACTTTTATATCAGAGGTAAACATCCAAAAAGAAATGGATCCAGTACAGCAATCTGCAGAACACTACTTGCAACCCCCATCAGGATGGACAAGTAATTCCCTCCCACCCCCATACGGACTTGTGGTGCCCTGTTGCGTAAACAATATTCTACCCATAAACAGCCTTGTAGAGTGAAGTATAGTACACAGAATTTGTCAATAATCACTCTTGAGAAGTACCGCTGAATACTTTAGTAAAGCTAAAAAGCAACATGCGGTGTCAGACACCTGAAAATCAACTGCTACTGATATCGCTTTAGAGTATCATGAGCTTCAAAAAGCCTTATCTCGCCTTAACAAAAATAAGTTGTTTCATAACCAATAATAACAAATATGTGTGGATGAACCTCAATACGTCTACATGCTTTTGCAAAGAATACTGGTCATGCTCTTGGCTTGAAAATTGTTTTGGCCTGATGCCACTTCTTTTGTAAACTGGTACCACTACACCCTGTCAACAACGAATAGGGGTGTACCCACATGAAAAGCTGACATTTAGTTTAGCAAAACTGATAGGGACATTGCAATCTTTTTTTCTTGAGTCTACATAAGAATCCACCAGCTATATTGCCTGGTCTCATTGATGATGAGATTTAGGGTGGTATTAGTAGTTCTGCAGTCCACACCTTTGCAGGGGTAATTGGCAAATAACAGTGCTAGACCTGTATCTAAATCTGCAAATGGTGAACAAATGGAGCTGGTTTCAGAACTTCTCAGCCCAGCGAGCAAAGTCATTTTGCAAATCTGAAGTGGCGTTAAATGATTTGAATCCCATGTAGTTTTCTGTGGAGGAATTCCTACATATATATAGACATACAGGGCATTATGCATTTACAACTGGATGCTGTGGTGACAGGCGGTATGGATCTCATGAGAATTTGCAACAGAACTTGTGCTGAACTGAGCACTGCTTCCCTATAGCTAACCCAAACTGTGTCAAGATTTCTTTTATTTACTGTAAATGGTGTTCTTATATGCAGACCCCGTTTGGGCTTTTATAATGTTGGAAAGGGGAAGAAAGAAAAACTGGAAATAGTGGGGACAGAGAGCGAGAGAGAGAGAGTGAGAAGACATGGGACACACTAAAGGGAAGACAATAAGAGGATTACAGAGAAGGAGGTAGGATAGGAGGAGCACTATTTTTTTGTGGAGGACAGACCCCCCCCCCAATTTTCCATTTTTAAGACCCCATCAGGATAGAGAAGTAATTCCCCTCCCACCCCCATACGGACTTGTGGTGTCCTGTTGCGTAAACAATATTCTACCCATAAATAGCCTTGTAGAGTGAAGTATAGTACATAGAATTTGTCAATAATAACTCTTGAGAAGTACCGCTGAATACTTTAGTAAAGCTAAAAAGCAACAACTGCTACTGATATCACTTCAGAGTATCATGAGCTTCAAAAAGCAATATCTCGCCTTAACAAAAAAAAGTTGTTTCATAACCAATAATAACAAATATGTGTGGATGAACCTCAATACGTCTCCATGCTTTTGCAAAGAATACTGGTCATGCTCTTGGCTTGAAAATTGTTTTGGCCTGATGCCACTTCTTTTGTAAACTGGTACCACTACACCCTGTCAACAGCGAACAGGGGTGTACCCACAAGAAAAGCTGACATTTAGTTTAGCAAAACTGATAGGGACATTGCAATCTTTTTTTCATGAGTCTACATAAGAATCCACCAGCTATATTGCCTGGTCCCATTGATGATGAGATTTAGGGTGGTATTAGTAGTTGTGCAGTCCATACCTTTGTAGGGGTAATTGGCAAATAACAGTGCTAGACCTGTATCTAAATCTGCAAATGGTGAACAAATGGAGCTGGTTTCAGAACTTCTTAGCCCAGCGAACAAAGTCATTTTGCAAATCTGAAGTGGCGTAAAATGATTTGAATCCCATGTAGTTTTCTGTGGAGGAATTCCTACATATATAAAGACATACAGGGCATTATGCATTTACAACTGGATGCTGTGGTGACAGGCTGTATGGATCTCATGAGAATTTGCAACAGAACTTGTGCTGAACTGAGCACTGCTTCCCTACAGCTAACCCAAACTGTGTCAAGGTTTCTTTTATTTACTGTAAATGGTGTTCTTATATGCAGACCCTGTTTGGTCTTTTATAATGTTGGAAAGGGGAAGAAAGAAAAACTGGAAATAGTGGGGACAGAGAGAGAGAAGACATGGGACACACTGAAGGGAAGACAATAAGAGGATTACAGAAAAGGAGGTAGGATAGGAGGAGCACCATGTTTTTGTGGAGGACAGACCCCCCCCCAATTTTCCATTTTTTTAAGAGGAAGTTGGGGAAGAAGTATGAGTCAAGAGTATAGGTGAGAAGGTTAGGGATTTTTATTTTTATATAATGCATTTCCTGACACTTGGTAGTTCAGTATAATAACAAGTACATTTTTCTCTTTTTTCCTATACTGAATGTGGACTGATAGCCTGACTCTGATCCGTCAGATAGAAACTTGGTATTGCATTAATGACTGGAACTTTTTTTAAGAGCATGTTCTTTCATTTGACTTTTCAGATGTTTCACACTTGCAAACACTCTACATAAGCCTCACTACTCTCTGTCGGTAGTGTTGTCTGTTATAAATAAATCTCCTCATCAGCTGTGGAAATTTAGAAAAAAAGGAGATCAAGAAAGTTGTTTACTCATTCCATTTGTGTGTGCATCATGACTGTAAGCAGTTTATTACTTACAATACAATGTTAACTGATGTCAGCACATTCTCATCTGTAACACACTTCATGTTCTGAAGCAATCCACTGCAGTTTCCTGAAGAAATGCAACATGTTACTGTGCAAATGTGTGACTGGGCCTTGCTGAAGCATTTCTTACAAAACTATAGCAAAGTTGGGGCACTATCTATCCTAGAATCATGGTGTTATACCTTTGCTTCATAACCACTGTGGTGTTTAATTTCAATAAATTGTTACAGTCAATACTGAACATTCCTAAGTTGATATATTCAGAGGCATCACAGTGTTTGCAGAAGTGTGGGGTTTAGGTCTTGATATAGTGCTGTGTTTCTGAAACGTATGCTACCATGGCAACCAGTAGTGTAGGTAGAGCAGGGTGAGATGGGCGACTGCCCTGATTACAAAGTGTTGGGGGGAGCGATCAGCCAATCCTGATGTCTTTTTAATGTAGTACCGACTTTTAAAGCTGGTATTGCATTTGTGGTTAAACCTGAGCACCGTAGCTCTCCATATGTAGTCTACAATACATTGTAGCAAGCAATTTATTACAGTTTAAAAGTGAAAAAAATATATATTTTTAACTAAAACATGAGCACTGTAGCACTCCATGCAGGCAGGTATAAACTGTAGCAACTGTTTGTTACAGTTTAAAAGAAGATTTTTTTTTAAATATCAATATAACTAAAAATACAATTGCCACTACTTATTCCTTCCCCACACTTCTTTATGGTGCTCCCATTCTCACTAACCTCCAGACTTCATAAAAATTAACAATGCTATAACAAGGTTGCTAAATTTGCAGCTAATGCCACTTTGAGAACTCACCACTGTATAGCACTAAAAAGCCTAAACTGGTTAAAATTGCCTCATCAACTAACATATACACAGCTTCTTACCACCTATAAAATTATCCAGCACCCATCTGCCTGTCCAGCATTAAAAATATTCTACATAACTATGTTCCCCAGTTGGTGATTGCGATCTAGTGACCAAAAGCTTCTGTACGTCTACAAATCTATAAAATCTGCTGACAGTTTTTTGTATGTGTCCAAGGCTGCTAAGTTCTGGAACTCCCTACCTTTATCCATCAGGTCAATACCCTTCCTCTCATCTTTCAAAACCACTATGAAAGACTTCCTAGCTAAAATCTGTCTCTGTTCTTGCTCAAAACTAGGATAAACTATATCCCTAAATGTGAAGAAGTACCTTTTCATTCCTTGTAACTCCTTAGTCTCCCTTCTTTACTTACTTCCCCACTTCTATCAAATTCTCTTCCTTGACTTTTTCTCTAAATATACCATAAGCCTGTTTTTCTCCTCGCTTTATATTGCAATTCCTGTTTGTATTAGGCTAACTTACCTTTAATTTTTCTACAAACTGTCTAAAATTTCTCTAAATATTGAATGATTGTCATATAACTTGCACTGAGTCTTAATTAATGTTTTCATATTATGCCTAATTTGTTATAATTATTTAAACTGCAGATCTTTTTGTTTTAGTTTTGAAGGTTGTAAAATTATTGTTCTAAAAATGTTTTGTAATAATTTGAAGCTTTTCTCCCCAGACCTCAACTGAAAATGGGCTTCTACCCAGTTGGACATGTAGACATAGCTGGAGAATTGTCTGCACGTGTGGTGGACAAGTAGGTCATGCATCACATGCATCTCAGGAAAGTGCTGCAGGCATACATGTGCATTCCCCAATAATGAAGGCAGCCAGGCCTCCTCAGACTTCTTCAAATTGTTGAAAAATCTCTCAGTAAAGGACTGGATCTTGCAGTGCAGTTAGGTTAATGTCAAGAGATTTCCCTGCATCCAGCTGAGCCCCCCCATTGCAAGACGTCAGCATTAAGCTCACATACTAACACCTGTTCTCAGTCTGTGGGAACATCACCCACACTGTCCTTAGCTGATGTCATGTATGACACCTTCCAAATAAAACTTATATTTGGAAAATCAAATACTGAACAAAGAGTTGCACTTACAGTCCACATAAAACACTAAAACCAAGATAAGGGCTGTACGATGTAGAGGTCAAATAGGTTTCCAAACCTTGCTTTAATAAACAAATTGACAAACAAATTGAGTGCTTTCTTCCCTGTCAATATGGGGACTTTATCAAAATCTGTCTCGAGTTATTTGCCAGTGTTCTCCAGTAAATTCCAGCTCTCCTCTTGCTTATTTTCTGTCTTCCTACTGGCAGTCATCTCTATTGGCCAAATCTCCTTTTTCCATTCTCATGTTGGCTTGGTTCTTAGAATTCTTTCTGTAATTTTATGAGTATAATATTCCATATGGTTGTTAGTATTCTTAAGGATCTGCATTCAAAATCCCACTCCTTCATTGTTTCTTAAACTTTACCCTGCTTCAGCATCATCCCTCTCCACTTTGAATTGTAGCCTTTTACTTGTATTGTGTATATGAGCCTTAACTATGTAGTTCTAAAATATCCATTTAAAATCAGGTAATCATAAACCACCTTCATTTATTGGGAGAATCAACTTATCCCTCTTAATTCTTGCTGTCTTTTCCTCCCATTTAAATTACTTCAACTCTTTATTAATTATTGTCCACAACTTCTCCTCTGGTTGATAAAAATATCCCTGACCTCTACATAAAACAAAATGGACTTAAAATATTTTCACCTCTTGTGTCTTACTATTTATATCCATTAATTAGAGGTTCCAGTTTCTCAATTTTTGTATTACATCTACCCACATATCCTTAGCTGCAATAACAAAAGCCTTTTAGATTCATACTCCCAAATACTTTGCCTTATTGAATCCCCATAAATGTAGGTGTTGCTGAACCAGTTTGTGTGTGAGTACATAATTACGGCTATTTCCTTTGTTTTGTCTAATTTTCTATCCCAAAAAATTAAAATTCCCTCAGAATGTTCCACAACACAGAAATGGCCTTTTCTGCCTTTATCAAGTACAAAATAATATCATTTACAGATACAGCCAACTTTTCTTGATGGCCTTATCAGTTATATCCTTGGAGTTTGGGTTCCTTATTTTCTTTACCGATGGCTCTAAATATAAAGCAAATACCAAAGTAGAAAGTGGACACCCCTGTCTGATTCCTTTATTCAAATATAACTTACCAGCTAGGAACCTCCAACTTTAATTCTTGCCTCTGATCCTTCATATATCCTCATAATTAACCTTATTATTGTATTAGGGAAAGCAAATGCTTCCATTGGCCCACTTATAAAATCTTAGCTTGCTCTGCTGAATGCTTTTACTGCATCAAGACCTGCCAACAGTTATGGTATTTTCTTACATTCTGCTTCCCGCTACAAAACCACACTGAGCCACATTTATCAAATTTGGCAAACATCTTTGCCATTTATTTGTCTAGTATAAACATAAAGACTTTATAAGCATGGTTAAAATTGAAATGGGTCTATATGAAACTGGGTCGGATGAGTCTATACCTTCATTTGGTAATACAAACACCACCGCTTTCTTCCAAGATGTGGGTGCTTCCCCTCCTTTTAAAATACTATTAAACAAAATCTTTATCACTTTCTTCCTTCCTAACTTCCAAACTTCCACAGAAATGCCATCTGTTCCTAGATGCTTCACTACAGATTGATTATACATTACCATTTTCATTTCATCTTCTCCTGTCTTAATTATTAGCTGCCAAGCCGCATTAATCTCTAACCTCGGCATAATTAAGTTTTCCATAAATATTTCATTTGTGTTCTTTTTTGGTTTCTACATTCCTTTGCTTTATTCAAATTTTCATAAAATTCTGAAACATCTGTTAATACCTCTACAGGTTATTCTTCTTGTCAAAGGCTCCCTAAGTTCAGTAATGACCCTCATTACTTTCTGTTATCCAAGTTGTTCTGCTAAAAGTTTTTGTGCTATGGAGTTGTTATTAAAAATAGTTGTTTTACTGCAATCTTTCTAATATCGTTCATATCATCCAAATACTCCCTTATTTTGTCTTTAGCACTCTGTAGTTATTCTCGTTCTTGTTCTGTGAGAACATTTCTGTTTTATTTCACTTATTAGCTATTGCTTCTGAAGAAATTTCTAGCTACCTAATATCTATCAAATAATTTCCACTACCCATTCCTTAAATTCCTCTCTTTTTAGCACGTTGGTGGGAAAATGTCAGTGTCTCATTTGTAATTCCTTACTATTCATTTTTATGCTAATTATCATTGGTGCATGATCTGAAATAGTTTTTGGATAAGTGGAAGCCTTTGATTAAATGTACATGCTCCATGAAATCTAATTTCTATCCAGTCTAGTCCAGTTATAGTATCTTGGGGGGTTAATTTGTAAATGCCATATGAGTTCATACTACCGAATTCATGTCTTCCATACCAAACATTTTCATTAGTGCCTTTAGAAAACTACCCTATTTTATTATAGGTTTTCTTTTAGATCCATCTGATTAATCCTCATTATTGCATTTCATGTCCCAGTCCCTGACTATAAGTAATATTCCTGGTTGAAAGCTGATTGTTTCTCCCACATTTTTTCTTACTCTCCATAATAGCAGTTTTACTGGAATATAAATGGATGCCAGTAGCCCCTTACTTCCATAAATCTACCATGATTGTCTTTTTTTCTCTTCTACCATTACTGAAGTCTGTCTAGAAGTCAGTAGCATTACTCCCATTTTCCCTTGTCCCTGATATTCTGATGAATATCCATCCTGAAATCTTTTCTTTGTGAAATTCACATAATCGTTTATTTGCAAATGTGTCTCATGCAGCATCGCTATTGCATTTCTTAATATATGTATTTATTTATTTATTGACATTTAGTAACCAGGAAAGTTTGACTGGGTCAGGATCCCAATTTTACTGGCGGCCCAGGGAGAAAAGCTCCAGTACAGTCATTAGCAGATAATACAGTATAATGATACATAGATTCAATACTCTTTCCTTTTTGTCTATACCTGTAAGGCTATTTATGTTCCAAAATAATATGGTCTGAGTAGCCATCATGATAAAATGCTATTACAGAAAGTTTTTTTTTGAATGTTCATTTCAACTTTTGCCGTAAAGTGCACACACTAATTTTTGGCAGTCTGATCTTTTATACATCTGTTTGTTTCTCCTCTTAATTTGAACCTATGTCATGTTTTCAAGACGTTTTACTTTAATGACAACCTTCAATCAAATAAACAAACAAAAAAACAAACAAACAAACAAAAAACTAAATATATTTTCAGGACATCCCCATCCCTTATTAACTAAGAAGCAAAAGACAAAACTTTGTACATTTTCAACAAATACATTTTAAACCTCCATATAGGAATAATTTCCCAAATCAACAGCTGCACTCGCAGCATTACCTTATATAAAATTAAGGTTACCCATGCTTAAGTTATAGCCTGTATTCCCATTTACACTGATGACTGTGTGTTATTTTCTTTTGTCTATTTCACTCTCAGACAGCTTGTAATATATCAGAAAACATTAAATTTTAGCTCTAAGAAAAAATGCACTTTCTGTCTTTAAATAAAGCTAAACAATACATTGTTCTATTAAATGTGTTAAAGTATTAAGGCCGTGACTGCTATTTCTTATTTACTTCCCATAAACTTAAATGTTATTTTTTTACTGAACTGCTTGTCACTGTACCTTTAAATTTTGCATTTTCCTCAGCAAAGAATGTTTAGAACTCTTAAGCTAAATTGCTTGCTCCTGATGACAGTTTGTCTCCATGTAAAAGTAGTCAGTGATGAGATAAAAAAAATCTAACAACTTTGTGGATGCATGAAGGAATCTTTGTAAATTTTACTCAGAACAGAATGTACAGAATGTATCTGGCCAACTACCCTCAGCAGTCTTTTACTACTGCATAGCTTTGTTAATGGAAAAAACAAGCTAATATATTTACAGATGCAAGAAACTTAGATTTTTTTCCTGGCTTTTTGCTTACAAAAAAAAAAACACTTGTTTATAGCTTAAGCCAAGGACATTAGTCTAGACACCCTCCCTTATAAAAACAAGGGAAATTATTATCTTAATTCTACAAGTAATATAATTAGTGCACTTTTACAATCCATCCCACTTTAGCAGCCCTAGATAACAGGATAGTGACTTAAACATGGTTCTGTCTAGCATTTCTTTTGTTATAATGTAAGGCCTATTTATTACAACTAAAAATAGTACTTGTTTACTTTAATATCTTTAACACATACATCAGTCACTGAAACTGCTGTACTAAAATGCCAGCTGAATTTCACATAAGCTTGATATTTCATCTGACTTGCTGAATTGTTCATATGTGACATTTATAACTGACACCTGGCTGGATGATAATGTTGGTCCCATAGTTGTAGCATTTTTGTTGCCTTGACTTTGTGTAGTATAACACTTCCATTTATTGCAAGCTGATGAGGTTGCTGTAGTCCATCATTCACTCATTAAACTGAAAAAGCTAAGAAACAGGGCTACTAACTCTTTTGAGTTTGCCATGGGTTTTAGACAAAACTGTGCTACCTCCTTATCCAAACACTACCATATAGTGTGAGGATGTTCCCTTAAGTTCTCATCAACTTCCTGAGCTTCACAGTTTTGATTTCACCCATGCATCTTATTATGAGTGATTTCATTATCAGGTTCAATGAGGAGTTACAGGCATTTTAAAAACATGTTTTTATTAGGGGAGGATTTAGATTTGCTCATTATATTAGATCTATAAAACACTGATTTGGATAGAAAAATAATTTAATGTTCTAGAAATAATAACTGATGATTTGGGGATAGAACCTGATGCTTGGTTTAACCAAATCACTCCCTTATTCAGTCCATGACTGATCAGCCCCAGGCAATATTTCCTGACCTAGGTATTATATAATGCAGAAGCCTTAGTCTGATCTCTCCAGACCTTATGTGTCCAGGTTTTTGACAACAGATTCAGATTAAGTTTGTATATATCTTCTAGAAGGCATTGTCTCTTCACAGGATCTTTTGGTTCCAATTTGTTTATGCCCTGTCTACTTTGGTTTAACCTTAAAGTTTGCAAACCTACATGGACTAGATAATGGCTGGAGTGCAGGTGGCATTGTACCAGTTTGCTTGAGGACAGGCTTCCACTTAATAATAATTTCTCAATATAACAGGCAGAGAACTCCTGAAATAAGTATTTGCTTTTCCAGGGTGAACCACTCCACAGCAGCAGCAGTAGCAAACTGACCAATCACTCTATTCCAGAAAGATGACTGTGTCTTGCATCTGTCACCAAAGTTTTGACAGATGAGGAGGATAAACTCGGTTACCCACTGCCTTGCCACAAAGCTTGCTTTAATTAACTTGCAGTAGTCCAAACTGCTGTGCAGTATGTTAAGGATAGTAATTATGCCCTGTGCTCTTAAGTACAAGGTGAGTAATGGACTATCCGTGCAAACAAACTATAAATAAATAAATAAATAAATATTTTGTAAGTGAGAACATTCTCACAGAATGTTGGTTAGGTAAGTGATTTATATTTACTAGTAAATTACCAAATACTATGGCATGTGTGGAGGTAGCCTGCATGTAAAATTTAGTTCAAGTGGAGGATCGGCAAAGAGATAAGATGAAGCTGTCCTGAAGACACTGGTGGAATGGTGTACAACAGGACATTTGGGTTACATTGTAGAGGACCTGGTGAATTTATTTACAAAGTAAAAATCAAAAGGAACAGCACTCAGGTGAACCAGACTCGGATAGCAAGAATTCCAAAAGTAAAACCAAAAATCCATGAACTGGGAATGTATGGTGAAGTGAAAATCCAAAGCTAAGTACCAACGTTTATTCCAAACAATAATCACAGAGCTTTTAAGAACAACCCTTCTTCAGTATGTAAATACAAGACAATCACTTAAATATCTGATATAAATCACATGACACAGTCATAAGCAATTAAACACTTAACAGTAAAATTTAATATATCCTGCATAAAAAATCTTACGTAAAAGAAACAACGAATAAGTCCTATTTTAAAAAAGGAGACTCATTTAAAATAATTTGTTTTTTCTTTAAAATATGTTTCACACTGACTGCTATGTTCAAGCCTGGAGGATGGTCTGCTTCCAGCTGAGTTATCTATGCATATTCACATACTTCTAAATCATTGCTCAAATCACCACCTCTCTTACCCTTATACTTTATATCTATAACCCTAAAACTAAACTTGTGATCATCACCCTTTTCTCTCATAAGTCTTCCTAGGGCATTGCTATTTACCTTCTTACATATCTCAAATTTATGTTCAGTGATCCTATCTTTTAGTTTCCTTACACATTTAACAATATAAAAAGCCGTGCATACTACACACCAAGCCATGTACACAATAGTAGTCATATTACAGGTAGCAATGCACTTAAACAAATATTTTCTCCCTGTAATGGGATGTAAAAATTCATTGCTGGTTTCTATATCACTGCAGCATTTACAGTTATGACAAGGGAAGGTGCCATTATTCCTACTTATCTCCAGTCTTTTTTCAACTAAATCTTTATAACATAACCTTTTCTTAAGATTGAAACATGTCTGATACGAGAAAGAGGGATTATCACTTACTAATTTTATGATATCTGGCATTGTTTTAAGGATTCCCCAATTATTCCTAATTATGTTCCTATTACCTTTTGACCTTCTATTACATGTGGTGACTTAATGCATGCGTCCACCACTTACTCTATAATTATTACTGTCATTATGTCAAATAACCATTTGAGAAATGTGTTCTCGCTTCATTACTCCTTTCCTTTTAGTTAAAACTTTTTCTGTTATATTTTCTAGCATACTATTACCATATCCACATTTCTTAAACTTGGTAGTCACTTTATCCAATTCAAGATGAAAATTCTCATCATCAGTACTCAATTGACTAGCCCTTAACGTTTGTCCTTTCACTACAGCTCTAAAAGTATTTTCAGCCTGCATACTGTTCTTATGGACATAGTGGTTAGTATGTACTTCCTTCTTATGGAGAGAAGTAATAATATTATCAACACTTTTAATCAAACATATGTCCAAGTAATTAATACTATCATTAGAAAACTGTACTGTAAATTTAAAAAAATCTGTAGTATAATTTAAATAATCTACAAATAAGTATAACTCTTTATCACTTCCACCCCACAGAAGAAACACATCATCTACAAAAATGCTTAAAAAACAATAGTTTGTTCCTATTTGTATAGGCACCATTATAAACAAACTCTTCTTCCCATTGGGATATTACTATGTTAGCATAGGTGTTTAACCATCAGAGTACCCATGGCTACACCATTCTTCTGTAAATAAACACAGTCATTAAATATAAACAATTATTGTCCAACACCAACTCAGTGAGTTCACATAATGTTTCCACCTCCCTAGCAGCCATATCTGTATTCACACATAGAAAAGTATGCAAGGCTTCTAAACCATATTCAGTGGGTATCACTGTAAACAGTGATTTAATATCGAGGGTCACAAACATGAAGTCACATCCTTTGTGGTCACTATGCCAACAGTGTAGTTGTTGTAAAAAAAGCTTTGGTATCTTTAATATAACTTTTTATGTTATATAAATCTTTACTCAAAGTAGATTGCAAGTAAAAGGAGATGGGATGAGTGGCCTAGCCATTACCAGATACAATGGGGGGCATGGGTGGATGATAAAGATTTGTATGTAAATAGGGTAGGGTACTGTGAAAAAATTAAATAATTCTATATTAATATCATTATTCATTTGCAATTCATATATACCCATATTGGTCTTATATATTTGAGTATATCAACTTTGGTTATTTCAACAAAGGTATTATTGTCATTTAAAAATTCAAACATATATTCATTATAAGTACCTCTGTCCAATATGACCACAGCACCCCCTTATCCACCTGTTTAATAACAATATTTTTATTACCCTCCAGCTTCTTCAGAGCTTCATGCTTAGAGGCAGACAGGTTGTATATTTTTCTGTCTTTCTGGGAATAATACGCCCATATATCCCTTTCACATACATCACTAAATGCATTTAAGATAGGGCAATTAACAGGTACAAATAAATTAGTTTTTAACATACCTGTGATCCAGTAGGTGAAGAGTCATTAAAGATAAGGTTCAATCTAATATTTCTAACAAATAGTCCTAAGTCTGTCAAGGCATCTACAACATTGTCAGTATTAGATGGTACAAAACTTAATCCTTTCTGTAACAGCTTTAAGTAATTCACAGTTAATACCAGGCTTGAATGTAGTGGTCAGTGTGAAACCTATTTTAAAGAAGAAACAAATGTTTTTAAAATAAGATTCTCCTTTTTTAAAATAGGACTTATTCTTTGTTTCTTTTACATAACATTTTTATGCAGGATATACTAGATTTTATTGTTAATTTTTAATTGCTTATGACTGTAGCATGTGATTTATATCAGATATTTAAGTGATTGTCTTGTATCTTGTTTTAGACACTGTAAGAAAGCTCTATGATTTGTGTTTGGAATAAACTTTGATATTTAAATTTGAATTTTCACTTCACCATATGTTTTCAGTTCTTGGATTTTATCTTTTCGTTTTGGAATTTATTTACAACTCATAGCTGGAATCAAGGCTTTAGAGAGGCCAGCAACCTTAGACTTTAGTTTAAACACAGTTCATTGCTCAAAGGGCTAATAAGGCTGGAGAAAACCTGGAAAATATTATATTTATTTATTTTGAAAGGCAAGTGAGATAGTGTTTTCATTTTGCTTATACATGTACAAATAAAATGTTTTTTATAACTGCTATCTACAGTGCTTCATGGATTTTACATTGGGGTTGTGTACCTGGAAAGTTGGCCAAATACTTAATTCCATTCCTTGTAATACAATACCCTATGAAGCTGTTACTATTGTTTCCCTGTGATAATTGTGTTCCTACCAACAAGAGTTTTTAACTGCTATATACTGGCTTATTCACTGGTGACCCCAGATATGGAGAACGTGATAAAATTGCTTACTGAGCTAAAGCAAATACTCACCAAAAGCTAGTGCAGCTACAGAAGCAGTTAATTGTGGTAGATGACATAGCTCCTAACACCATAAATGTGACTGATATCAAAAATATAAGCAATGATGACAACCTGGAGTCTTACCTCATAGCAGTTACGCATTAAGAGATCCTAGAGAACTGAGAATGAGCAAATTATGCACAAATCCTGCCATCCCAGCTGACAGGGGAGAACTCAAGAATGTATATGGACATGAAGAGGACTGATTCTACAGAATATAATAAAATAAAAAAAATAGTACAGAAAAAAAAAGAACGTTTGTTTAGGGTTAGGATAAAATTCTGTAACTGGATTTTCACTGTTTTAAGTGCAGATGCATGACTTAAAATATAGTTTAAGTTATGGCTAGGGCCTGATAGCAGCAGTAAGTTGAAAATATTAGACATTTTAATAAATGAGAGAATTAAAAGACCTTTGCAATACCCATTTCCTTATTTTACTAAGCAAAGGATCTAAAAAAGTCTGACATGCTAGTAGCTACAGCAGACTCCACCCATTCATCCGTCCATCAGCAACCCCTTATTCCCATTTCTGCACATGGGGTTGCGCTGTCACTTCAACAGTGACAGTCATCTAGAGCCAAGGTTCACAATGCCAAGTGACTAGCTCTGCCATGGGAATTTCAGCAGAATGCTTCTTATTTAATAACAACATGCCTAAAACTGACTTTGCTTTTTCTGAGTCTAAAATAAAAAATGTGCCACCCTCTGTGAAATACAGACTGTCAAGTAATGCTTTAAGTTATTTCAAATGTGGGGGATTGGTCACATTGTTATGTTTTAATGAAAAGAATGGAAGTAAAAGATAC
This sequence comes from Protopterus annectens, assembly GCF_019279795.1. Taxonomy (NCBI): domain Eukaryota; kingdom Metazoa; phylum Chordata; order Ceratodontiformes; family Protopteridae; genus Protopterus; species Protopterus annectens. The sequence goes on from NC_056737.1 coordinate 104,164,374, forward strand.
ATAAAAACTGAAATGACTGTGATCAGTGATGTGGCTGCTATGGACAGTGAGAAGAATATAGCTGAAATAATTGAGCCAGCATTCTGTCATTGAGTTACAGCTAAAATGATGAAGAGTACTGTATGGCTGACGGAAGGGAAGTTCAAGCCTGGCTAGATTTTCAGAGTATGATTATTTTTTGTCAAGATTCATTTGGTATGTAAAAAATAGAGGCAATTTGCATTTATGATGATAGAAAAGAATATCCTCCACGAACAGAAATTCAAACATTTCTTAGAAAATTGCTGCATTCTCTGGGCATAACTCCTGAGCTTCTCCATTGTAGAGTTCTGTGCAAGCTGTTGGAGGGAAAATCCATATACACATCCTGGGATTACATAACTAACTCATTATCACCTATGTTATGTGGAATGTCATACTTCTGTGAGCCTACACACATTGTTACATTCCAAAATGTTTTCTGGGAAATCAAAAACATAACATAAATACAAATGTTTTGTAAATAGTAAAAGCTGTTAAAATGGTACAAATAGCAATGTTATCAGTAAAAAGTCTTCTTTGCATAGATAGTACAGTCATAGTCTTTACATCAGTGCTATAATATATTATTATGAATACTAAATCAGAATGATATTCTTATCTAATGTTTCGCAAACAAACTGCCATATCTTGGAAACTATACAACTTTGATGCAGTTTGTCAACTTACTTTTGTTAGCCAGGTATAAGCTTTCACATGGCAGCAAAAAAATATCCTTTCTATGTGCATGCTTACTAAGATATTTACAGAAATATGAAGCATTATGTTTATGTGTATAATTGCCAAATATAAACCTGAATAACTTTCAAGATGGGCAACTTATAGTGCAAATATTAATGAAAATTTTCTTCAGTGTCATTTAAGATTTCATCTGATGCCATGCAGTATTTTGTAAGTCACACAGTTTTAGAAATATTAAGTACATAAGGAAATATTTCATATTTTTCTAAGTACTACAAAATAATTACCAAAATCTCCTGTGTAATTGCACACTGACAATGTACTTTTTGTTCTCCCATGAGGGGATTTTACACTATACCCCTCAATGAAATGTAAGTCTCTCAGTTATGAAAATATGAATGTAAATATGAACAATAAGGAGAAATTAGTAATTAATTTCTGCACAATCGAACATCATCGTTATCATCGTCAGCTCCTGTTTTTCTACATGGGATTGGGGTATCGTGTTAACTGTCGCCATCTTTCTCGATTCCATGGCACATTCCTACCCTCTTCAAAACTTGTGTCTGACTGTCGCAGATCTTCTTTCACACAATCCATCCATCTCTTTGCTGGACGTCCTGGCTTCCTCTTACCTTCTTCCTGTCTGTTCCAAATCTTCCTCACCAGATTGTCTTCTGCTTTTCTGCACGTGTCCAAACCACCGTAATCTGTTCTCTTTGATCTTTTCTGCAATTGGAGCTACTTTGCCTTCTGCTCTTATGTCCTCATTTTTTTGCCTGTCTCACAGTATGCATCCTACCACCCTTCTTAGGCATTTCATTTCCATCACCTCTAGCTTCTTCAACTGTTCTGCCTTTACTGCCTAAATTTCTGTACCATAGAGTACTACTGGTCGCACCACTGTCTTGTACACCTTACTTTTTAGCTTCTTTGGCATTATACTGTCATAGACTACACCTGACACTATGCCAGTTGGCTGCAGCCCCTCTGATTCTAGCTTTGACCTCTTCATTCAGACTTCCCTTCTTTTCAACCACCCTCTCAGATACCTGAATCTGTTTACCTGTTCCACTATCTTCCCTTCTATCTCTATTCTCAGCTTCTTTTGATTTCCCCAATTTGTTGCCATAACCATCATCTTACCTGGGCTTAGTTTCATCCCATGTGCCTTCAGTTTTACATTCCATTCTCCTATCCTATGCTGAAGTTCTAGCTCAGAGTCTGCCTGTAATGCCACATAGTCTGCATACAGCAACTTTGTTGATCTGGCCCCTCTGACCTGTTTGCTAATGTAGTCCATCACCAGTATGAACAGCAGTGGGCTCAGAGAAGAACCCTGATGTACACCCACTCCCACTGAGACCCCCTCTGTGAGACCAAATACTGTTCGTACTTGAGTCATTGGGTCCTTGTACATAGCATGCACTAATTCTACCAATGATTCTGGGACTTCAAACCACCACAGTACTGCCCAGATCAGCTTTCTTGGGACCTTGTCATATGCTTTCTCTAAGTCTAGGAATGCCCAGTTGGACTCTTTCCTCATCTCGAGCTTCTTCTCAAGTGTCTGCCTCACTGCAAACATCAGATCAATTGTGCTGCATCCTGATCTGAATCCAAACTGCTCTTCTCCCATCTTACATTCTACCAATCTGCGTATCCGTTTATCAATCACCCTCTCCAGAACTTTCATGCAGTGTGACAGGAGTTTGATGCATCTGTACTGCCCATAGTTGTGGATGCCCCCCTTTGTTCTTGTACACTAGCATGAGTATGCTTATTTTCCAGTCATCTGAAATAAGCCTTTCTCTCCACACTGCTACTAGCACCCTCAAGAGCTATTTCTCCCCTATTGCACCCAGCATCTTTATCATATCTGCTGTGACCTCATCTGAGCCTGCTGCTTTCCCTGACTCCATCTTCCTTAGTGCTGGTCTTACTTCTTCTAAGGTGGGCTCCTCTTCTTCTCTCATCTTTTGCTGTTTCTGGGGCAGTACAGCTTCTGTGGAGTTTTTTCATTCAGAAGCTGCTGGAAATACTCCTTCCATTTGCCTTTGAGTTCCTGTGGACTGGTGAGCAGGTTGTTGCTAGCATACCTTATGAAGGGTGTCTGACTATATTTCTGTATTTGCCTTGCAACCTGATAGAGTTTCTTTGTGCCACTTACTGAGTCACTTTCCAGAAGTTGGTACAGTGCCTCTGATGCCCTATTCTTTGCTATTGCAACATCATTCTTAGATTCTTGGTTAGCCAACCAGTAGTCCTTCTAGCCTGGTTAGTTTTTTCTATCTGCCACTTCTTCCTGCCCTCCTTCTTTCTTTTGATGACTTCCTGGACTTCTGTATTCCACCACCAGCTTTCCTTATGTACCTTATTTCCATACCTGGTTCAGCCACATATCTTTTCTGTAGTCCTAACACATGCTGTTTTTAGGTGCTGCCATTCTTGTTCAACTCCATCTATTTCCTCCTCTTCTTGGGGTGCTAGAGCCCCAAGTAATTCCTTGAAATGTTATACTTTCTCTCCAGTCAACTTTCAGGTCTTCAGCCTGGTCTCTCAGCCTGGTCTCTGTTGACCTTAGAGCCTTCTCTGACCACTGCTTGCAGCTGATTTTGGTAACTAGTGGTTTATGTTGTGGGTCGACTGTTTCACTAGGATGACTTTGCAATCATGGATTCTACCCCAGTACCTTTTCCTTACTAGAACATCTGAGATTAATAATCTTAGTATTAGTTTGTTAAGTACACCTTGCAATTTCTAATACTAATTATTATTAACTCATGACTCAGTTAAGGATGACAGATCCAAAACATGTCTGAATGCCATAAAGATCTATGGGTGTTAACTGGTAGAATACAAAACAAGGAGCTGTAGGCTTGAGTGAGCTAATGTAGCCACACAGGAGCTACTGTGTTGATACTTAGTTGCATTACACAGCTCAAAAGCAATTACCAATTGAGAAGGAGGCATCTAGCACCTCATTTATTACCTACGAACTCTTCATGTGTAAAAGACAGCGCCAAGGCATAAAGAGGCATACCATGGGTGTAGTTACAGAATTTTTGAACAGCAGTAGCATGAATGTTGCATAAACATAAGTAAAAGTATCCACACGTGCAACTTTGCAAAGCTACAAGAATTTCTGTGTGTCTCATAGCATGGTCCCAATTACATTTATACATTTACTTGGGGGAATTGGGAGCACAAGAAAGTCCGACATTGGAAAGACTAAGCAGGAGAACATGGAGAAGGGCACAGGGTAGGAAAGTGAGGGAGTGGAGAGGGGGAAAAAGGGTATTTTTTTCTTGGGCTAGGCCCTCATTTTTTTTCAAGAAGTGTCAAGAGGGTAACTGAGGAAGGATGTACATACAAGATAGCAAATGGAAAAAGGATATAGGTATGGGGATAGGGGCAGATGAGTAAACATAAAACACAGAGACTAACAGTGGAAGGGCTGACACAAATGAGGGATGTCAACAGTGGCTAGAAACACATACTGACAGAGGGAAGGCAAGTTGTGATGAGGATGACTGGACTACAAACATTTGCTTCTTTACTTACAATTTAGAACCTCTGTAGGCGATATTAATACATATTTACCCATGTCCCAACTGGGGTCACTGCTACCACATGAGCATTGCACTTTGCAGGTACTTATGAAAATGGACAGTGCTGAATGAGCCTCATTTGGCAGCACTGGTCATATATGCATTATGAAAAAAAGTGAGATTCAGTGACATGTGCTCTACATGGCCTCATTTGCATAATGACCCCGCCAGGAGCATCAAACTACACAAAAAAAAATGCTGCAGCCAGTAACTTGCTCATCAAGATAATGTATCTGCTACTGAGCAAGCAGATATTACAGCAAAAACATATTTCTTATTAATCAACAGTACACTTTAGGTACATGATTTGAGAGTAGTGCCTGCACATTTTGGTTTCTGTTTTTGTACTTGTGCTATAGATATTTGCTGTTTGTTGACCTGTATGGAACTGTTTTGTAGAAGGAAGATGAGCTTGTAGGCTTAGCTTACAACAGGTGACTTCTATATGGGCAATATGCACATGGACTGGGGTTTCCTACATGGTATGACAATTGCAATACACTCTAATCTAGAATTTTAAGTGCTACATTGAAAGGTTTGATGTGTGGTGTATTAAGTGGAACACACAGGGCCTGGTTTAAGCCAAGGACTGTATATGTCATCCTCAATGGTCATATCCCTTAGTTGTTAAATGTTCTTCCAATCGTAATTAGGAGTCTGTTCTATAATCTCATTATAGTCTGTGTAACAAACCTTGCACTAAATTATGTTTTATAGTTTGTTATTTAAAATGTACATATCACACTGTAAGATATTAAACTTGATTGTAACATTTTAATATTTAATTTATTTATCATTTGTTAACTGGGAAAGTCCGACTTGGAACAAAGCCAATTTTCAGTGGAGGCCTGGGGAGAAATGCTCCAGACCCATGTCTTTATAACATGGGAGGAAACTGGAGCACCCGAAGGAAACCCACATGAATGCAGGGAAGACATGCAGACTCCACACAGAAGGCACTCCAGCCGAGAATCGAACCAAAGAATCTCTTGCTGTGAGGCGGCGACAACGCTACCACTTCACCACTGCGCCATTTAATAAATGCTGAACAACTTTATCAAGAAGTGCATGAAAGATAAACAAACTTTACCACATAACCAATGTTAATGTGTCTATATTACACCATCGAACGCTTAGGTTGTCGAATGCCAAAACTTTGACAACTAAATGTCAAACTCTCAAAACCATGACCAGCCAATTACGCAAATTTTTTCCCCATGAAAAAGTTCACCTGACCAACAACAGCAAAAAAACATACTCTAAAACCCTAATCAAGTGGGGGCTTCGCCCCCACACCCCCCAACTAAATATACCAACTACTACATTGGGGAAAAGGGCAAATCCCCAATGACAGACAAGCAACATTTTTCCCTTGGAAAAATTTGCATAATTGGCCAGTCGCAGTTTTCAGCATTCACCGTTTAGGTGTCGACATTTAAGCATTTGACAGCCTAAGCGTTCGATGCAGTAATAGGAACCCAATGTTAACTAATAGAAAGTAAACGTTCCTGAGACATTTCTGCACTCCATAATTATTTTTCTGAACTTCCTTTGAATGGTTTCCAAGACTGAGAGGTATTTTGTCATGTGTGTGCAAAATAATTAGTTATATTCAATTATTAGCTTTATATAAATTATGAACAGTTTCACAAGTACGAAGGCAGCTCTGATAGTTGACATTTTATAGAAGTAGTTGCATTGTACACTTAAGAGCTAACAACATGAGCATTTTGTTAAAATTTAAATTGGAACTAATATAAACTTCAAGATTTTACATAAATTAACCTCGTCTTTGGTCTATAACATGATTCTCCACTCCCTGTGAATGTTCAGGTCTAAAATGGCCGAATTCATAACACTGCTTTTTGATAGATTAATAAAACTGACCTATATAAAATAAATGCCATATAATTTGATGAAGATGTCAGTAACACTCCAGTGTTACTATTTTAGCAACCAAAAAATGCTGTTAGTAAGAAAATATGAATTTAAACAAAACTGATTCCAGCATTGATCCCTGTGGTACACCAATAGTAATCCTAGAGCATTTCAAATAATTACCTAAAACTTCAACCTGCTGGCTCCTGTGTCACTCTGAGCCAACACCTAAGCACCCACAGCAATCATAAAATATCAGGATCTGCAGGCAGAAATGAGAGCAATGTGGAAGAAAGATACCCAGACAGCTCCAATAGTAGTAGGAGCAATGGGTCTTATAAAAAAGAATCTACAATTGTATTTAGATATGTTACCAATCCATGGAACCCCATATGAATTGCAGAAGGAGTCATTAGTAGGTGCATTGTGGGTGCTACGAAGAGGACTTTTGGCTGACATCAAAGATTGAAACAATACTAATTTCATGAACTTTAATCGTACTTTGATTGCTGTCATAGTATTAGAAACAAAAAAATGATTTGGAGGAATTAAAGAGAATGATATGAGCATTTATAGCATGATGCACCAAATAGAATATTACAGCACGTGCAATACTATCAAGGTGCCGTAGATATGATTCTGGAACAATACATTGTGTTAATAATTTGCTAAATAATATTGTCAGAGACTGCACTAAATATTCAGAAAATCTATGAATAAAGCTGCCTGTTATTGAGTAAGGGCCTGTACTTCAATTTGTAAACTTATTTAGGCGTTGCTTCCACCATATTTTCTGTAATTATACAGCATGGAATACTGATTTTATTGGTGGTTGAAATCTCATCAAGCATTACCCATTTTTTTGTAAGTTTAGTGTCAACAGATTTGTTTAAAAATCCAGCTATGTCAATACTATTGGAAAGAACTGTGCCCTGATTTAATCCTGGACTGAAATCTTTTATTAACATTTCTTGCATTATTAACACAATAATAAAACTTATTGGTATCCACATTCTTAATTAATGATTCTTCATACATACCTTTAGACGTCTTCATTTTATGTCTCAGTAGGTTGCACATTTATTTTTTTTCTTTGAGTGAAGTATTCCAAACTGTGTAAATAATCTGTAACACCTTCTTTTCTTCCTCAGTCATTTAGTTAAATTCCTAGACAACTAGGGTGGAGATACCCATTTTTCCTATCACCTTGACTTTATTGCAGTTTGTCAATAAAAGCCAAATTTTACTTTCAAAAAGACGCCACGTGCCAGCTATGTCATATGCAGTATATCAATATTTGAATCCAGTTAATAATCTTAAACTGAAATAGTTAATGAGGTCAAGGGTATATAACAGTTAAGTACACTCCAGGGACAGACATAGTGTAGCTGAAAGTCCAGATGTATGTTTTTTTCAGGAAGGTTAACATGCAATGGCAATCAGTTGCACTGTTGGGTCAGCATTTCCACTGTTCAGGGTTCAGACAAGGTGCACTGAAAAACACCTGTACCCAACCACACTTTACGTGCTGCTAGGGCCCAAAGACAAACAGAACACATGACCTACTCCAGATATGTCTGTGTTTTTGCATGGTTTATTTTTTGTGGTAATGGTAATGGAGCCTCTGCTGTGTGTCAAACTCATATTACCATTCCATACAGATTGCCTGTTAAAAAGATGGTAACCATATGGATAACTTGTGACACATCCTACGTGACATGGGTATAATGTGTATTATATGCACCAGTTTATACATGTATGTCTTTATGATTACAGGTAGACAGACCTGAAACAGGCAGAAAGCAGAAGTTCTCCCATGCAAAAAAATGGCATCCAGCTACAGGCTGTCTATTTGCATGGTCCACACTGGCTATAGAACATTAAATCAGACCAAGCCTTTTGAGACTGTGTATCTCAGGACCTCATGGAACAGGTCAATGCAGTTGGTAGCCACAACAGAACCTATAAGTAATTTGAAAGATGGATCACCAGCATGCTAGTATCTGTACACCACAAGGAAATCCAGCTGGTACAGGAACAAAGGAACAGGAGTGGGAGCTGCTGGCAGAATCATTGTTTACAGACACAGATGAGCTGCTCTCATGTCTGGGGGAGCAGCCAGCTTACAGATCCATGGTGGGGTACTGTACTCCAGAGTAGAACTGCACAGAGCATCTCACACATTGGTTGGTGATGCCCTATGGGGGATATTACCTAAAATGTTGGATAATCTGCACTACCTGGCTGACTCAGGGTCATTAAAACTAACAAAAATGGCTTATTATCAGGAACAACAGGACTGCTTTAGTATTATTCTGTTCAAAGTATTTTAACTTTAGATTTTCCATTGCACTCCAAGTGTAGGCAATCAATTTGCATGCATATATTTGTCTGTGTGTTAAAAGGGTGACCTCAGGTCAATAACACAGGTCTATGTGTGGCTTAAATTTTTTTCTATGACTTTAGCAAGACTCCCTGTAGCAGGGATCTAAGAACTAATTGACTAATGTGTGAGCTGTAATGCTTTGTCTCTGTGAATCTCCAAGTCTCACAAAGGTCACTAAGCCTTTGTTCAGTCAGATCAGGAAAAAAATTCTGTGGCCTCTCTGGGTATTTGTTCAGTTTACAGAAGCAGATTACTAACATTCTCTCTCTCTTTCACACACACACACACACACACACACACACACACACACACACACACACACACACACACACACACACACACAGTCAGTAGCATGGCTTTTTCATCATCACACATGTATATATTAATCATGTGTTATCATAATTTTAACTGTGTAATATTTTCACATTTCATGAACCTTCCCAGAAAGGTTGGTCTTATAATTTAAGAAATAGTGTATCAGTATCTGTATTATCCTACTCTGTAAGGTTAATGTAGAAATACTTATAGGCCTAAGTGTTGTGTTATATCTACAAATGTTTAATATAAGAACTTTATTTTATCTGGCTATTCCACATCAAGGAGGAATGCATGGCTTCCTAGCTACAACTGGGGGATATTTTGCCTCTTAGCATTATATCAATAATGAATTTCTCATGCTTTGTTTTTGTGGCTCATATTGTCACCTAGGATTAAAGGTAATGCATTTAATTCACAAAATACCTTAAATGCAGAACTGTGCACTTCTGTCTCTTTACTTACCTATATCTTTCAATTAACTGGGTCAAAGTGCTGATGGGAAGGTAAAATAAGGTTAAGAACTCAAAACCTCCTTTCTCCACATTGTTCTGTCGTTCCTTACTCGTGTGTGTGTGTGTGTGTGTGTGTGTGTGTGTGTGTGTTTATCTGTCTATGTGTATTTTGGGGGGGGGGGCATAGTCTCACAGAGCACGTATGTGCTGCTGAACTGTATAAACGTTTATGATGATCAATGCTTATAATACTGATTCAACGCAGCACACAGCACCGGTAGAGTTAAATGAAGCGCATGATTGAGGCTGTGAAAGATTAATGTCACTAAACTGCTTAATTAGCAGAGTGTAATATGCCCTGGAATTACTCAGCAAAGTGCACTACAAAAGTGGTGCTGTTATTGATGGGTTTGGGGACCAGTGTAATATGCCACGGAGTGACTCAGCAAAGTGAACTAACACTTAAAGTGGTGCTTGTGTGTGGGGTCCTTGGCTGCAATGTAGCGATTGGAATGCTATTCATAAATTTCCTTGGAATTACCTGATTTCCTTCCGCAATTGCTGCACAAATTGAGGAAGTGATTCTGCTTCTAACTCCTTCTTTTTCTAATGTGCATTATATCTAAACATTGCTAGTAGTATCTAAAGCCGTTTATCAATTGCTTGAAACAGTCATAAACAAAGCATCTTCACCAAAAAACTGACGTCACACAGAAAAAGGGACGTGGCTACTTCATCCCACAAGATAATACTTGACAGCTCTGCTTTACTTTCACAGCAAGAAGGCAGCTGATCAAGTGCGAAATACATCTATATATTGTCTAGTAATAAGGAACACAGGAAGCAAATTGTAATAATGAGGAACAGTAGTCAAATTTTTTGACTTTGATCTGTTGAGGCATGTTGGAGGAACAAAGTATATATTAAATTCTTCTGTCTCCCCGTCACACTTTATAACATACATCAAGATGATGAGAGGATCACACACACGAGAGCTTATCTTAATCTTTCTTGCAGACTAGCAGACAAGAGAAATGCTTAGGGGCAGAGTGTTACATGTTATCTATATAGAAACATCACTGGAATAATTATACCGTTATGCCTGACTGCTTTCCATAGCGTATTAAGAAAGCCAGGACCTGAAGGATCGTTTGGTGCAGTTAAGTCTCAGCGAGGGTACACGACGATGGGGGAATGGACAATCTTAGAGAGACTATTGGAGGCTGCTGTCCAGCAGCACTCTACCATGATAGGAAGGTAAGAGCAATAATACAACTGCATATATTAAAATGTATATGCACTTTGGAAAAAACATAGACATGCACATTATTTACTGTCTAGTTATAACTGTTGAAAAAGTTTTATGGTATATGTATAGCTCAATTAAATCAAGTAGTATAGTGCATAAGCATTAATTACTCATACATATGTAGTTCCCATAGGTATATCTAGGGTCAGCTTTAGTTGAATGCAAGGAGTAGTTGTGGCAAACAGTAACTGCTATATGAAATTATCTAAAGAAGGTAAGTTGTTCTGTTATAAAGCATTAGGCTGTGCAGTCCTTAGTGATAAAGAATTCAGTCAAAATGATGAAGATGAAAACTTAAATTAGGACTCCGTCTGTATTGAGTTTTATATTGATATATCGTTTTCACTCCCGACAGCTGCTTATCAATATTTATAATACGACAAAAATATTATTTTAATATTTTATCTGTCTGTTAGTTGTTGATAACATAGCTCTTAACTTCTTTGGACAAGAACTAGGGACAAAATAAATGACAGAACAAAGGTCCGGAATCACGGACAATCTTTAAACATTAGATTAATTCACTTAAGGTATATAAAACAGCAGCTTTTGCATCAACATACATTTTTCTGTACAATAACAAGTATGAGACTCTAATGCCTGGCATTATTGACGAACCATATCCTCAATGATTTAGCAAACCAATGATTTATGAGGTATGTGAAGCATTCACGTTATGCAGTCTCTAGGACATTCTGAAAAAATAGGTGCAGCTGAGAGATATGAATGAAAACAAATTAAAAAAATGTAAAACGTCAGGAGTATCAGAAAGGTTTCTGGCTGTTCAGCACCTCAGATGCTGGATAGCTCCGGATAGCCTTAAATGCATCACAGCCTTTGTAAAACCCCTTTAAATGATTATGCGTGTTCATTGACTGTTTTTAGCAACTCTTTCTCTGCTGTCTTACAGGATTCTGTTGACCGTGGTTGTAATCTTCCGAATCCTTATTGTGGCAATCGTTGGAGAAACAGTCTACGATGATGAGCAAACTATGTTTGTCTGCAACACCCTGCAACCGGGATGTAACCAGGCGTGCTATGATAAAGCATTTCCAATCTCCCATATAAGGTACTGGGTTTTCCAAATTATTATGGTGTGCACCCCAAGCCTCTGTTTTATAACATATTCTGTCCACCAGTCTGCCAAACAAAAAGAAAGGAGGTGCTCATCCGTGTTTTTAACCTTGGACAGAGACCATGACACAATAAAGCGCGAAGATAACAGGAAAATTAAGAACATCGTTGTCAATGGAATCCTTCAGAACACCGAAAATTCAACAAAAGAAAATGAGCCTGACTGCTTAGACGTCAAAGAAATTCCAAACTCATCTATAAGGACTACCAAGTCCAAGATAAAAAGACAAGAAGGGATTTCTCGATTTTACATTATCCAAGTTGTTTTCAGAAACGCACTGGAAATAGGATTCCTGGTAGGACAATATTTTCTTTATGGATTCAACGTCCCATCTATGTATGAGTGCGACAGGTACCCTTGTATTAAGGAGGTGGAATGCTACGTTTCCAGGCCAACAGAAAAGACTGTTTTCTTGGTGTTCATGTTTGCAGTCAGCGGACTTTGTGTGATTTTAAATTTGGCAGAACTGAATCATCTGGGATGGAGGAAAATCAAAACAGCTGTTAGAGGTGTGCAGGCTAGAAGGAAATCCATATATGAAATCAGAAAGAAGGACTTATCCAAAATGACTGTGCCTAATTTCGGTAGAACTCAGTCAAGTGACTCAGCATATGTGTGAAGCGATTTCTATACAATAGTCATCACATACATTCTCTTTCAATAAAACAAAAAGGATGGATGATGTTTGTTATTGTTATTCTTATTTTCAAAATTAGAGTACAACATATTAACACTGAATTTTGCATAAATCAAAAACGGGATTTAGGGATATGCTCAACATTTATGGCCTTGCTTTGCTGCTGTTTTAAATGTCTTTACAGACAGAAGGTCTTTTACTATTAAAAAGTTTTATGAGTATAAACTACTCTTTATATTTTTATATTACTTTAGTTGCTCTAATGTAATCCCTTAAAGGAATACTAATCTAATTTAAAAGAAAATAAAGAACTAAAAGTTTGTGTTCTTGAGTTTTCTGTTGTGATGTGTACTGGGGGCAGCATAAGATGTTGGACTTAAATTACTGGTAGCACTAGTAATAGCTATCACTTCACTTAGCCTTGGGAAAACAGGGCCATGAAGTTTCTTCGTGAAACAGCATGTATTACTATCTGCTTCAACACATCCATTTATTGTTTCCTTCAAGAAAATAATTCAGTCAAACAAAGCAACACTCTTCTGTCCTTTGGGTTTAACTACTTGCCTTTTGCCACTGACCTTAAACAAAACCATCTTCCCAAACTTGATCATATGCAAACTAATACAGCATCTTCAGTCTTAATGTATTTATGTTATATATTCTCTTGTATGTGAATCAATTCAGCAGTTGCAGAATGGAAGAGGTGCTAATATTTGTTATGATTAATCTGAATCAATGCAGCCAAATAATATATGGCTTAAAACTATGTCTGTTTGAACTAAATGTATTCTGTAATTAAGTGCCAACCTTGAAAATCACACTTTCAATATTAATGAGTCAACTGAACAAGAAGACCATCTTTGGAAGTTGTCCAGAATGCCATTTTAGTACAATATCTTCGTACCATCTAATTTACAATTTATATGATGAATATTTAGTAAAAAATGTTAACTTGTTTGGATAAACTGGCCATGTTTATAATCTGTATGTTGATTTTGTTAAGCAACAGAAACTATAAATTTATACTGTTATTTGGTCTTACCCAATCATCCTAAAATTATAGAAGAAAAATTGCTGACATAGTCAGTTTCACTACCCCCCCCCGGCTTACTCTACACTCAGGATGTTAGGGGTTATGACTGTTAGCTCCTCCTTTATCTTACTGACTCTACTGTCTTACTGTTTAATGACTGATCTGTATTCTTTTTTTTTACTTTACTTGAATTTATTAGTATTGTTACACTTTTCTAGTTTGCTAGACTTTTCCATAAGAAATATACATTTTTACTCAATAAAGTGATCTCACTTTCTATTTAACTCTTGAAAGCTTGAAGCCATGTTCTAATATGTGTTTCTGTATTTTGTGCTGTTTGCTAACAATTTCTATAGCATAGTATTAGCATATGTTCAATTTATTATTTATTTATTTATTTATTTATTTAAATTTGTTGACCGGGAGTGTCCGACTGGACGTGGGTCCATTTTCAGCGGAGGCCCGGGGAGAAAAGCTCCAC